>NC_046664.1:1190365-1205377 GCF_010883055.1 Belonocnema kinseyi | reverse complement strand
ATAATTATGTTATATTATAATAGTCTTATTTATATCTTGATCCGCATTTGAAAGAAATTAAAGAAATTGGCGATTTTGGCATTGATCTCGTTTGGATAAAAACTCAATTATTTGATTGAAAAGTTAATTATTTTGTTGAAAATGTAACTATATTGTAAAAAAGTCCTCTTTTCTATTAAAAGTTCAACTACTTTTTTTTAATTTATATTTTTTTTTTATTTGAAGTATCACCTCTTTCGTTGAAAATACATTTTTGAAACTTTTTGGTTAAGAAATCATGTGTTTGTTAAAAGGTCGTCTTTCTTTGTAGAAATTAAATTGTTTTATGGAAAATTTATACTTTTTGATTAAAAATTACATTTTTTGGTTGAATTATCAACTATAAATATGTTTTGGTTGTAAAGTCGTTCTGTTGTAAATGCAACTATATTGTTAAAAATTAAAATCATAATTTTTGGGTGGAAATACTCTTTTTGTTTTTAAAATTAAACAATTTCGTTGAAAGATCATGTATTTTGTTGGAAATTGACCTTGTTTAGTCTTTTTTACTTTAAAATTAAATAATTTCTTTAAAAATTCATGTATTTTGTTTAAGATTTGTCTTTTTTTGTAGATCTTAAAATTTTTTGGTCGAAAATTCATCTGATTGGTTGAAAATTTAACAACTTTGTTTAAAATTAATTTTTTCTGTTAAAAATGATTTATCTTTATCTGAAAATGTAACTACTATATGATTGATTAAAAATTGACCTTTTTCCTTGAAAATTTAACAATTTTATTGAAAATTCGTTTTTTTTCTTGTTCAATTCAATTTTTTAGCGCAGTTTTTATCTGGAAATTGTACTATTCCGTTTTTGGTTGAAACTTTACCCTGTACATTTTATTAGTTAAAACACCAATTATTTGATAGAAAATTAATTTATTTTGTTGAAAAGTAAACTTTTGGGTTGAAAATTGATTTACTGTGTTAATTCGATTTTTTTCCTAAAATTAAAAAAACTGAAAACTCAACTGTTTTGTGAAAAAATTTTCTGTTTGGATGAGTTCAACAGTTTTTAATAAAAAATGTAAGCCTTTTTTTATGAATATTCATAATTTTAAATGAAAATTCATCTCCTTCGTTAAAAATTTAAGGATGTCGTTGAAACTTCCTTTTTTTTTTAGTTGAAAATGAAACTGTTTTGTTATACCATTCGATTTTTAAAATTGTCAATTCGTAAGTAAGACTTTTCAGTTTGGATTTATAAATAAAAATGTAAAAATTAATAATATAAAGCGACTTAAAATAAACGAATTCAATTTATAATTTAAAAAGTTTCCAATTAAAAATGAATTGTAATTAATCAATTTTTATTAGTCTTTAATATTAAAAAATTTATTTATTTATCCTTCATTTCAAAGCATTGAAATTAAGTTTATATTTTTTAACCAGAAGTCCTTGAACTATTTCGTTTAAAAATAAGTTTACACTGTTTTGTAAAAAAAATCAACTTTTTGGTTTTGAAATTCAAGAGTTTCAAAAAAATCCTTATTGACTGAAAAGCCAACTCTTGTGTACAATTAATATCTTTTTGAATGAGTTCAACAGTTTTAAATTAAAAATTAAAACTTTTTTTGTTGAAGATTTATCATTTTAGTTGAAAATGTAATTATTTTGTTGGAAATTTGTTATTCTCTTTTTTTTAGTTGAAAATTCAATTATTTTGATAGTAAGTTAATTTCTAACATTTTCAATTGGCAAACTAAAATTTTTATCTCTAAATAACAATGAAAAAATATTAATCTGGAATAACTTAAAATAACAACAATGTAACTTTTATTTAAAAAAATTTTTATTTAAAAATTAATTTAATCGTTTAATTTTTAATGTTACGAACTGAAATTTTTTTGAATTATTATCATTTTGAACCTTAAAAATAATAGCGTAATTTGTATTTTTTAACCAGAAATCTCTAAAATGTTAAAGTCATAAAAATTTTAGAATGGTAACTTCGTATTTTAAAATAATTTAATTTAAAAAATTGTAAAATTAAAAGGTGTTAAATGTTTGTGTCTTATAATTATAAATTATTGAGCGGTTAAATGAAATATTTTTGATTTAAAAATTTGTCAAGCTTCAGTTTTAAAAGTTTAAAACTCAAAAGATTTCCACCTCAAAAAAATCATTTTCAGATTTAAAATTTTGAATTTTCTAATTTCATCCTGAATTTTGAATTCGAACAGGAAATTTTTCAAAGCAATTGTATGTATTTCTGAATTGGATCAGAGATTTTTTGAAAAAAAAATATAATTCAGATCTGGGACAAGCCATTATAAACAACTATTAAAAACTATACAAATTTGAACAAAGTGGTTCGAAATAGAAAGCCTTGAATTGCTAAAATTGTAATGAGCTGAATTTTAAGTTTGAACGCTACAATTTTAATTTAGAATAATATTCAGAGTTAATTTAAAACTTGAAATTATTTGAAATTATTTGAAACACGATGTAGATTTTTGCAGATTAAAAAAAAAGCTTTTGAGAATTGTAAAATATTTAAAAAGAATAACAAAAATTGTTGTGATTGCTAAGAAAATTGAAAATGATTTTTTAGTTTGAAAAATTAATTTTAAGTGAAATAAATCAATTTTCAACCCAAAAGTTTACTTTTCAACAAAATAAATTAATTGTCTATCAAATAATTGGTGTTGTAACTAATACAATGTAGAGGATAAAGTTTCAACCAGAAATGGAATAGTACAATTTCCAGACAAAAACTGCTAAAAAATTGAATTGAACAAGAAAAAAAAACGAATTTTCAACAAAATTGTTAAATTTTCAAGGGAAAAGGTCAATTTTTGACCAAGAATATTAATGTTCTATAAAAAAAACGATTTTCAATCTTCTTGATTAAGAATTGATCTTCATGGTTGGAAAATCATTATGTTAAAATTTAACTAAGTTTTTCAAAAATTTTCTTGCATTTTTTTGAAAGTTGATCTTTTCAGTTGAAAATTTCACTATACGTTTGAAAATTTTTGAAAATTCCTCTTGTTTGCAAATTCATTTATTTTGGGTAAAAAATTAATTCTTTTATTTAAACTTAAAATAATTTGTTGAAATAATTTTTTACGATTAAAAATTAAATTTTTATTTGAAAATTTATTATTTTTGTCCAAATTCATACAAATTTGTTAGAAAGAAATTTTTTGGTTAAAGCTTTATTACTTCAATCGGATAAGCATTCTTATGGTTGAAAAATTAACTATTCCATTGAAATTTGTTTTTAGTATTGAGTTTGTTAACAGAAAATTTAACTATTCCATTTCTGGTTAATAATCTTCTATTTTTTAGTTAATAATTCACTTCTTTTGCAGTTAACTGCACTATATTATATAGAGAAAATTTTTTTCTTTCAGGTTTTGAATTGAATTATTTCATTTTGTCTTCAAAATTCATCTTTAATAGTTGAAAGTTTTACTACTTGATATGAAAAATAGAAAATGTTATCGAACACACACACTTAAATTTTTTTAATTTGATTTTAATGTTGTTTACTCTACATGGTTTAAAATTAGTGTTTTTTAATATCACACACTCTGTTAATTGTTAAACTTCCCTATGAAATTTAATCGATTTCATTGACACAAAATTTGGCGACGTCTTTACGACATCGTTACGACATCTTTACGACAACGTTACGACATCCTGTGTCCATGTCGTTAAGGTGTCTTCACGATATCGTAAATAGGTCGTATGATCTGACGACGTCTTTACGATATTATGTAGACACCGAATCGACATGGACATAGGATGTCTTAAAGTCGTCGTAAAGATGTCGTAACGATGTCGTAAAGACGTCGCTAAATGTTTTACCCACTGGGTCATACAGCACCCTTGTCAAGGCAAAAAATATATTATGTAAAATAAAATAAAAATAAAATAAAAACAAAATGAAATAAAATTTAAAAAAAAATAGAATGAAAAAAAATAAATAAAATAAAAATGAAAGTTTTTATATTATATATTTTTTTGCCTTGATAAGCGTGATGTATGAGTGCCGAAACGTTGATGATTATTATACATACAAATTTATTTACATACAAATTTATATACATACAAATTTTTTAGGTGAACTGAATTTTGTGAGGGTGTGAAAAAAGTTCTTAAAATTCATGGGAAATTTTTAAATGATTGTTTTGTAAGGAATTTCAAAAGAAATTCGAAAAAAGAACACAAAACCTTTTGGATTATTCCCTCAAATCTTTAACAACTGTGAAAGATTTAAAAGCAAAATTTTGCCATATTATATAATTTTAGAAAAAATTTAAGTAACTTTAAGAGATATTTAAAAGTTTCAAAACGATTCAAAAATAATTAAAACTTGTGAAGATTTTTAAAAAATTTTTGTCAAGTTTTACTAAAAGGAAAGACATTTTCTCAAGTTCTTAAGAAAAATAAAAATAAGTTTTTATTTCGAAAAATAAATTTGAAAAGATTATTTTAGAATATTTTAGAAGATTTCAAAAATAGTCGAAGAAGAATCGGGAAGATTTTAAGGCAATTTTTTTTTATTTTGCAGAATAAATAATAAATGCAGGAAAAATTTAAATAATTTCTAGCAATTAAAAGGCTTAGAAGGTCTGATAAGATTAGAAAAAACTCTTATATTCGTGTGCAAATTTTAAATAATTTTTTTATTTTGAAAAATGAACTTCAAAAGAAAATTGAAAAAAGTTTTTAAATATAACAAACGATATTTCAATTTGGTAAGATTGCAAAATAAAAACGAACAAAAAGTGGGCAATTAAAAAAATACTTAGAGGAATTTAAAAGAATTTCGAAAGTTTTCAAGAAAATAAACAAATTTTCTTAAAATTTCTGAGAAAATTTAGAAGATTGTAAGGTAATTTTTTTTAATTTGGAATAATATTTAAAAATTTTGATAAAAATTCATGTCAGTTAATAATATTTTCAGGAATTTAAGCCATTTTAAATAGATTACAAATATTTGAAACTCAGAAATATTTTCGAAAATGTATCAAATATTTCTTGAAAATATTTTGACTTCGTTACAAAGTGAAAAATAATTATAATAAATAAATAAGATATAACAATTATATTTATTATATAGTAGAATTATATTTTAAAACGGCAATTTGAAAAAAAAAGTTCTTCATCACTACATTTGAAAGTGTTGGAATACCCGGAACTAACACAAAATAACGAAAAAAATGAATAACAAAATCATGAATTATTAAGACAAAAAATTGCCTAATTATAAAATAAATGATTTGTTAAATTCCCATAAATATTTCTATTCCTGAAATTTAATTTTGACAAAATTTAAAATTTGACGAAAATAATTAATAACTAAATGAATTGCTTGCCTTATTTATAATTATATTAATATCTCCTAAATGAATAATCAATTAAGTATATTCAGCAGTTATAAATTTCAAAAATAAAAATATTTTCGGGAATTTAATAATTCATTTATTTTACGAGTCGGTTTTGAATATATATTTCTGGCATTTTTTTTATTTATTTGTGTATTTTTTATTTATTTTTTTTTTATTTGTGATGCGTTTCAACGTCTTTTATAAATATTCATTATTAATACTGTCTTATTGTTAAAATTTCACATTTCTCGAATTACTATTTATTATTTGCACACTGAAAAACAACATTAATAAATTTTATCTGCAATCTAAAGCTTACAAATTTAGGACAGCCACGAGGAAGCGAAAGATCTCGAATTTGACTTTCATATTTTGACATACATTTTTTAATATTTACGGTAAAGTGATCTTTTTCAATTTTATTTTAAATTCGGTTCTATGTTTACACATTTAGAGAGAACAAGTATTTCCTCGTTCTAATTCATACAGTTTCTCTCAATCTTCCTAAATCGACAAAGGAATAAATAAGGAAATATTTTATAAGAATTTTTCAGTACGATCATTTCTTCGAATGATGGACATTTTCTTTATTCAAGATTTTGTTTCTCAATTTCATGGCACTCAACTAACACTAAGAATGTCAAGGAAATTTTAGTGGATCTTTTTCATTTCTTCACTAATTTCATGTTCTTTTTATCAATAATGACGAAATGGCTATGGCATATACAAACGAGGATAGCACATTCAAAACTACTTATAAATAACAAGACAGCAAGTTTTCCAAAAATCAGTTTTTTGTATATTGCAAAATGAAAAAATTTATTTGTGCACAACTGCTCTTTACTTTCATATTTCTTATTTCTGTTCGTAAGTAGAATAAAATATAATAAATATAAAATAAATCATAATATTAAAATATCTTATATTGAAATTCCATCTATATTCAACACTTATTTGTTTTTTGTTTCAATCATTTGAAACATATGTAATCATTGTATGTGTGTCCATTTTTTTTTATTTGCGTAATTATATTATCATGGAAGCTAGATGAATTATTATTTGAAAATTATAATTTAAAGATTTATTAGATCAGTGAAACGAAAAGAAGCTTTTTTAAATTCTTTTAAAAAAAAACATTAAATTTTTTCGAATAATTTAACATTTTAAATTAAACTGTTATCGATTCTGCTATGTGCAACAACAGAAATGACACAATTTTTATAAAATTCTCTATATTCAGACAATATTTATCCTGTACAATTTCAAATTTACCGCCAAATATAGCGCCGGCTGTGTCTGTCGTCTGCATAGACACTCAGTAATTTTCAGCTTCGCACCTGGAACGAGAATGCTCCTTGCCCACACGTCGCGTCGTCTGTTCGAAGTTCGCAAATAAAATCGAGACTTGTTGTTTAAATCAACCTTATTTCAGTAATTAGTTTGAATCCCCCACTTAGTGCGCGAATTATTATTATTTTAAATTAAAATATAGTCTTGTGTATACAGTTTTTACTTTCTTCCTTTCTAACCTTAAATCACCACGTGACTTCCAAATTGCTGTGATATTTTATCATCAGAGAATAAAATTCTACTCCAATTTTCTTGCCAGAATTAGTTCACTTGATTTGACTTTTAAAGTTCACCGTAATATTTACGATAAGCTTTAAAAGACAAAACAAGTTACCAATTTCTCGCCTGAAGCAACATTTCTTAACCGCTTTTTTGTCGGATCACCCGACCGGATCCCGGCCGGCATTGAAGCTGGGATCCGACCAGTTTACCGTGACGTTTTTAGCCGGATCCCGGCTGGATTCCCCGGCCAGCGCCCGGCTTAAAGCGGGGCTATCCGGCTGGGACCCGGCCGGATCCCTGATTGGATTCCTACACGGGAAATAATAAAACAATAAGGAAAAATAAATTATTTTTTCTTCCTCGGTGCGTAACCTTTAATACAATTGGGCATTTTTCTTTAAAGTAAATTAATGTATATCAACTATGTAAGGTTTCAGTCGCTCATTTTGTAATTAAAATTTTTAATTTTCGAATATTTAAATATTCGTTTAAATAATTTTCGGATAACTCACCTATCGCTGAACTCATTTTTCGGTAAACTAAACCTTCGCAAAATTAGACCTTCGGAAATTTGAACTTTCAGTAAAAGAGTCGATCAGAAAAATGAATCTTCACTAAAACTATTTTTAAATAATTCAACATTCGTTGGAACGGTTTTTTGTCAATTAACTATTCGGCAAATTAGTTTTCCTTAAAATAAATTTCAGTGCCCTGATATTCGCTACTTTAATTTTCGGTGACTTGAACCATCGTAAAAATGTCTGGCTGTTGATTGCGAAAATAATAATGACAATACCCGAGAATATGATTTTCAACGTCAAACACTCAAAATACGGCTATTTTCACTCTTCATGGATAAATATTAGTTTAAGTTGAAAAATCTTTATAAGACATTGTACTCTTACAAAAACATACGTCTTTTATGTTCTCCAAATTGATCGCCTTAATCCTTTACTTTTTGAGAAAAAAGGAATAATGTGTCAACAAGTATATTTTGCCAAAATTCCATTACTTTCCGTATTGGCTATTTCTGCCCTTTACTAACGGCAGCTTGAGTTTGGTCTTTCAATTATTATAAACAGTTCTAAATAATTTCTTTTTCACCAAGCAATTAATTTTCCACTTTTGAATTAGGAAATATCTCCACTACTCGAATTAATAATTTTCTACTAATCTTCTACAATTTTTAAATTACCAGAAAATGTGCTTTCGCATTGATTAGCGGTATTTTACGAATATTTCACGCACTGTCTATTACGCTAAAACTTATGATTATTGCATTAGGCTTGAAAAGTAAATGCCAACTTTGGTGCAGTAATTATATTAATATAATGGTAGGCAGTCTTGGCGAATCTCTCTCAGGTGATTTCAACAAGCTTTCCCAGTGGGCACAAAATTTGGCGACGTCTTTACGACATCTTTACGACATCGTTACGACATCTTTACGACATCATATGCCCATGTCGTACTCAGTGGGCACAACATTTGGCGACGTCTTTAAGACACCTTTACGACATCCTGTATCCATGTCGTTACCCAGTAAAGACACCTTAACGACATGGACATAGGATGTCGTAAAGTTGTCGTGAATATGTCGTAACAATGTCGTAAAGAAATCGCTAAATTTTGTGCCCACTGGTTAAGGTGTCTTTACGTTATCGTAAATAAGTCGTATGATCTGATTATGTCTTTACGATATCGTAAAGACACCGAAATGGCATGTACATAGGATGTCGTAAAGTCGTCGTAAAGATGTCGTAACGATGTCGTAAAGACGTCGCCAAATTTTGTGCCCACTGGGCAAGATCAGTCTTAAAATAATAAATTTTCTGTAGATGTGCTACTTTATTACTTTTGGTGGCTGATTCAAATTGATGTCTTAAAAGTAATTCAAGTACTTTTTGAAACAGGCCAGACAACAGACAAAGTCTTATTCTGCCAAAAAGCTCCTAAACGTTCTTTAAAAGAGGTCGAAGGTCAGCGAAGTTGAAAATTATTAAAATTTCTCTTCGATTTCTGAAAAAATGCTTCACTTCCAGTATCATGATTGAAATTTTTGTTTGTTTTGCTTTCTGATTGCGGAAGATAACAGATAAGGTCTCATTTTGACAACTCTTCCCTAATTTTAAGAATAGGCTAAATTGTTACCGAAGTTTTAAGTTATCTACAGTTCTCATAATTTTCATAAAATCATACATTGCTTTTGGTGGCATGGTTTGAGTTGATGTTTTCAAAGTTTTTTGGGTAATTTTTCGAAGATAAAGGTTAGCAGAAAAGTTTTCGTTTAGACGACTTAAGGTGACATACTTAAAATTCATGTTTTAAAGTATTTTAAGTAATTTTCCAAATAGGGAAGGGATCTGACAAGGTCTCATTTTGTCAATAAAGTCTTATCTATTTTTAAAAAGAAGCCAAGTTCTACTGACGTAAAAATTATTTTCATTTCTCATGATTTTCAGGAAATAATGCATTAATTCCGTTCGCATTATTGAAATTGATGTTTTAAAAGTTTTTCTTTGTGTTTTTTTTTTCATTCTTAAGACAAATCACAAGGTCTCATTCTTATGAAAAAATCTTATCTATTTTGAAAATAACACTAAATGCAACCCAAGCTGGAAATTTTTTACTTTTCTCATGATTTTCATGATATAATATATTACTTTCAGTCAAATTATTGAAATTAAAAATTAAAAATCTGCCCGCTTCGAGGGCACATTCTCATCGCGCGCGGCGCACAATTGTTGGTTCTCGCGCTTCTAACCCGATAATATATTTATCTCGCGCTTAGCGTTCGATAATGTATTTACCTCGCGCTTCGCACTCGATAATGCATTTACCTCGCGCTAGGCGCTCGATCTTTCTGTACAGACTTTTTCAAACTAAAGATAAAAGTATCGACGACAGACATTGTGTGATTGTGAATTCTCTTTTGTTAAAGCTCCTTCGGCTTTAACGAACACATTCTCATCACTTATCTCGTGCTTCGCACTCGAGTTTATCCCTGAAATTTTAAATCATGCCCATAAATGTATATTATTATAATTCGTAACTTGCATTGGTATTAAAACAGACGAAATTTCAGTGTCACGCATAAAAAAATTCGCATTCTTGTTTAAAATTTGGTTATTTCACGTTTTATTGCAACTTTCGTCGTTTTTCCATAAACTGAATTTGGTCATTTCCAATGTTTTCTTTATGATTTAAACTTTACACATACGGTCTACTGAGAAGCCTTACCGTTTTTTAACTTCTAAATTATGTGTATATGTGTATACACACACACACATATATATTTGGAAAATGCATTATAATATTTTAGAATATTTGAAAAACTGTGAAAATGTTGCATGAAATAATGTAACTTTTAGATTTGCCATTATTATTTATGCTGTCAAAATTTTACTTTTGATTTATCAAGAAAATTCCAAAAGTTGTTATGATAATTTTCTAGGGCATTTAGACATCAAACTTTTTCTTCTCTTGCCATTTTTTCATATCGTCCGTTGATTGGCTTAAAACGTTCATTCTCTTGTGTTTTTTGGAATTTTGAAAATACTATAACTCTCATAATTTTTAATTTTATGAAAAAAAGTCATCAGATAAATTGTTCGACTTCTTAAATACTATGAATAACCGTACAGAGAATTCTTGAATGTTGAAAAAATGGTATCAAAAATATTCAAAAGGCGCTCACTTTTTGAATTTTTATCCATAATGGCTGGCTAACGAATTTAACCTTTAGTTTAGGACACTTAAAGTGTCTAGTAGAGGCCAATCTAATAGAATTATTTTTTCAAAAGCTTTCGTGCTGACAGACAGACAGAGAGACATAAAGGCAGACGTAACGACAGACAGATAGACATACAGATAGAGACATTCGTAAAAACCTGTTTTACGGATTCAGGGGGTTTCAAAACGCATCTGCAAAGACGCATCCACATCAAGGATCTGCAAAGATTCATCAAAAGATGAATCTGCGCCCTGTGAATCGCCTTGATAGACTACCGAAAAAATTTCTGGTGAAAGCAAACTTCATAGGGCTTTAAATATCACCTAGCAGTATACAGGAAAGATTGGTATTGGATTGGAAAAATGTGCAAAAATTAATTCGAGGACAGGAAAGATTATTGGCGTTCCCGAAAATTCTGAGCTTGTTGATCTAAATGTTATTAGACATCTTGACACTGGAGAGACCTATACGTACTTAGGCGTGCCTCAAAGCCGCATTCAGGACGCAACATCAGTAAAGGATTCTCGGTTTATTGGACGAAAAACGAGTTTAAGGCCCTTGACATCGCTACGCGTAAGATCATGCGTATGCATAAGAGCTTCCACATACATCAATTCGTATGTTCCTCGAAAATATTAGAAAAGCAGCATTCCTTTACAAAGCCGCAGAGCAGGCGACCGTGACCCTTGGCCTGAATTTTGACATCAAAAGTGAAGAAAATGCATTACTGCATCGGAATGCTTCTTTTCTGAAAGCCGAAGTGAAGAAAGCATAGTTTGACAAATGCCACCAGGAGCTATTTGACAATTAAATGCACGGAAACTTTTACAAAAATGCAGGGGAACAATCCTTGCCAAAAGAGCAAACATTTTTTTTTCTCGAATCATCAGGGCAGAGAAGTTTTTATCTTTGCGTTTCAGGACGATGTAATTTTCACCTTAGTACACCGTCACCGCATTTCATATCAAGATTTATCTTTTTCGCTCTCTTTTTCTTCCGTAAAAAATAGAGTATATCGCAGTGCGCATGCGCGGCTACTTCAGTTAATGTGCAGATACCGCCATTAAAACTCTAGGCGCTTTATACAACATGATAAGTCTTATTATTACTCCGTAGTTCTGACGCATGACAATTTGCGGCTGGCACAGATACGCGCCACCACTTGCGCTGATTAAGTGACTGCACGACTGTAGTATGATAATGTTGTAAGTCGTATATTGTGACGGCCGGGACAGACAGCCAAGAAAGTGCCTAGTAGAACAAATAAAACAAAAAATTTTGACGACATTAAAGATTTGGATTCTTGTAAAAGCTAACCCCCATTTTGGCGAGACACATTTTGGCAAGTACAATTTCTAAGTCTCGAATGATTCGTTCGTGTCTGCAGGATATCCTTCTAAAAGCTCCTGTCAGATGACAATTTTAAGTGAAATCTGTGCCACCTCATAATATCTGAGGAGGAATGTCCATCAATCACTGTCAAAGAGGTTAAGAAAGCACTTAGGTGCACGAAGAATTTTCCCGCTGCAGGACCAGATGGTATCGAGAACTTCTTGTGGGAGTTCACTTGTAAAAAACAACATTTATTCCGCATAATCACCGCATATTTATGTCGGCGACGCCCATTCCGCAGTGCTTGGTGTTAGGACGTACAACACCTCTCTCAAAAAAGTTGACTTATCCAACACAGAGAGTAATAGGCCAGTCACTTGTTTGGGCACGCTGTACAAGACCTTTAATCTGTTCTGAACAGCATGGATTATGGAAAGAATTAAACCTGTGCGGAGAGAGACTCAAGGCCTGGCATCGTTCTCCAAGACTTCGAAAAGCGAACCATATTCGTGATCGAATTCTCGACTCCTACTGAGTACAATATTACTGCCAAGGAGAAGGAAAATGACTGTACCTCAAATATTCGGTTGAACTAATTGTCCTTCTTATCGATGCCCTCGGAGATTCGAAGCTATCACTCGTTTATCCGCGTACCATAAACATGCCAATGTACCTAATTCATGAATACAGAAAGCTGTTATCCCTTATTTGCTTAACACGGCTCATTAGGCTCTCGCCACCCTTTTGTTCTGAAACAAGATTACTCGTTCAAAAGTGGAGCGAGAAACTTTTTTTAAAACCCGTTAGAAGTATTGTCAAATTACGCGTCAACTGAGCCCTAATAGAGATGTTTTTGATCTTTTGAAAGAAATATACTACGTGAGAAGTGCAAACAAAAATTTTTTTAAATGTCTCGAATTTTGTAGTACTTCAACTTGTGGCATGACGTAGGGAATTTGTAGAAAAAATCGTAAGTTCATATTAATTAGTCTCTGAAGATTCATTTCTAAATTGGGTTAATGCAATTTTTTAAATATTTACTGGTTCTCGAGTTACGAGTGAACATTTACAAGTGTGTATGCGCTTAATTTCAGTTGCTTTATCACCGAGTCTGGTCGTCTGCAGTAATCGCCATCTAAAGCTCGACGCAGTCACGCTTGGACAATTATTCTCATATCTTGGAAATCTCTGAATATTTTTAAAATGTTATGGTCTTAAAAATAATTCAATATGATATTTCTACAGATAGCGTCCTGTCAATTTCAGTTTTTCGCCTTAAGTATCCTAATTAACAGCACAAGTAGAATTTCAGAATCTGAAAAATTCTCGGCAACCACCGCTTTCGCGGTCGACAACAATAATTTCTGACAGAACCTTGATATTTAAGGCTTGAACATTTCTATTCCTATATCGAAAACCCGTTAAGATTTTTTTAATTTTATTAGCTTAAAGAAAATATGAGATTTCAGAGACTAAGTAGTATGAATTCGACATTTTTGTTACAATTTTTCTAGGCCATGCCTCAAGTTAAACTCATGGTATAAGACGAGTAATTATGTTTCAGATATATATTTCTTTAAAATTAGTTTATACTTTTAATTCAAATCCATTACCACGTGCATTTATAAGTGGATGACCTCACCAACTTTTTCATCTTGGGTGGTAACATATGTTACAGTAGACTAACGTAATCTTTATTTTTTTGTAAGTTTTGTTACATATGTTATTAAGGAGTATAATTCATTTCTTTAACTTGAAAATTTCGCATTAATTGTTTTTTTTTTAAATCTGGCATACATTCTTCATCAAATCAATTTCTTTTACACGAAAAACTATTGGTTGAAGAAATTTGGTATCATAATATTTATTTTGACAAGAGTTCGATGGCAATATAAAATATAGTCGAGAAAATAGTCTAATAGCCAAAACGATGCGAAGAAATACTTTTATCATACCAAGTATAAATATACTACAAACTTAATAACTTTCGTTTAGAGTTAGAAGAAATCATACAGAGTGCCACGAAACTATCTCCATAATGTTAGGACATTAGGGCCCACTTTTGTTTTAAAAAAACAATGTCACATGTTTTTTATTTTTCCTTTAAAAAAAGTGTCTGCTTAGCCTTACAAGTAGTTTATGAATACAAAACCTAACTGTTATCCACCAAGTACTGCAATAGTGATTACTGAAACAGGCGCCAAAATTCGATTGCAAGAGCTTTCAGATAATACTGCTGCTAGACTGTTAGAAGTTCTAAAGGTAAAACCTGAAAATAAGAACCACTTAAAATTGATATCAAAATATGGTGGGGATGGTACGTCTGGATTTAACACTTAAAAGCACCTGTTTAAGATTCTGAACATTTTCAAAAAGTTTCTTTTTGATGTCATTTCTTTTCACTTCGTCTTGAATGCTTCACAGATCCGACATCGCAAGGAATTTTGAAAAATCTTTGACTTTGTTCGCAAATAATTATGTAAATGGTATAATACTGAATTGAAAAATGTACATCCATAAGACTGGAGCATCATCGGCCGCGAATTATACTATCTATTATGCAAAACCAAGTTAGATGAATAATTTAATGCAGGTCCTGAAAAGCCTTGTATTTATAGATTAGGCTCATGGAATGCGCGCTGAAATTTAGCTATCGGTTGCTAATTGAAACCTGAATATAAAAAACATACATAGGCAAAGAAGTTCGCGATACCAGGAAAGAACTAAAAAAAGGAAACGAGTTCAACAACTTAGCCTAATTGTGGACAACCTAAAACAATGTGCTGGCTCTTCTAATAGTAGAAATACGAGGGTGAATCAAATATTAACCGGAATTCTTGTTTAATATTTATTTATTTATAAAACAATACAAAAATACTATTGATTATTTTTCAACATAGTCTCCTTCACGCTCTACACATTTTTTCCAGCGGTTTGGAAGCTTGTTAATTCCTTGCTCGTAGAAACTTTGAGGTCGAGTCATCAACCAATTGCGC
>NC_046664.1:1180442-1190265 GCF_010883055.1 Belonocnema kinseyi | reverse complement strand
TGGACGTCGATTATGACTCACATTTTCCACACTTTCTCATCCACTCTTAAACTTTTTGGCCCAATCAAACACTTGAGTTTTAGACAGAGTATCATCCCCATAATGATCCTTCAATCGAGTCAAAATTTCGCACAGTTTAACGCCTTCTTTAGTTAAAAACTTTATTATAATCCGTTGTGCAACGGACGCTGGAACCTGTTGCTCACTCATAGCTGTACTGATGAATTGACTGAGTCAAACAGCTCACCAAGCGTTTTACCCACTCCTAATACACTACATTACAAGAACCTACACTGTGAGAGTGCTTGCGATTGGCTAAGAAAAGTATTTGTAAAATTCCGGTTTATATTTGATCCACCCTCGTACATGCAAAAAGTTCTTCAAAGTAATTTTTTTCTTCATATTCATTAATTTTTTCTATTTTTTCCCATTGACTCTTGTATAAAAAAATAATTCTCTCAACTTGACTTTTCTTAAATGTGCCCGAAATTCCTTACTTCTTTACCTTTTTTCAGTCTGCAAGGCACACATTTTTTACATAAACGTCCTTGAGCTCATTTACCTAGAATACTTTGGACTTCTAAATGGCTATTTACTTATTGCGCTAGAAGTTTTTTTTGCTGAGCCATCAAGCTTTAAAGTGAGATGCCTACAATTTCCTCGCCGCTTGTAAATATCAATTCATCCACAGACATTTTTCTATCCCACGCGAGACCTTTCTGCACTTTGGAGGCACTGCTAAATTGTCAAGTCGAGCGCTCAAACGTAAATACTCAAACTTCAATATCTATGAAACTAAAGCCCATTTGGATCGAAAAAAACGCACCTAATGGATTTTCATGCACTTTCATCCCGTAATTCCCCATTCGAATCGGCGACGCACATCTAACGACCTCTCCTTGCTGTTTTGTTTAGATTAGATATCAAGAGTTTTCTGTATCTAAAGTTTTTTAATGAATTATAGTACTTACGTGCCAGCTTTCAGTACTATAATCTTTTGTGTAAAATTTAATTTACGAGAATTGCCATAAGTGACAGAACACGAGTGATTCTCTTAAGCCATTTCATTCATTAGGTTTTTAGTACTTTTAAATCCATTTTTATAATTTCAAGTTTATAAACCTCTTTTATATTATTTTGACAGAAATATCATCAGGCATGCCACCGAGATTACCACCAAGAATCGTAACAAGAAGAAATAGTAGTAAGTCAGAGCAAAGTGCAATGGCTTCGCCCGTCACACCGAGACGAGAAAACCCTTATAGTCGCTCATTGTCAGATCCGACTGGCTCCTCTTCAAACAATAGAGACGTGATCGATTCTCCGCGGTTAAGTAAAGCAGGTAAGCTACCTCGAGAAAAAAACTCAAAAATGCGTATTTTCCGATATTGACAGAATTCCCAGTTTTCGAACCTAAGCTCCTTGACGAAGCAAAGGGACTTAAATTTTAAAAATGTATAAAAAATATTTCATCATTCTGAAATAATGCATTTAGTCAGTCCATTTTATGTAGAATTATCGAACCCAGCAAATATGGAAATAAATGTCAATAATAATTGAATAATTCTCCTTCATATAAAAACAGCTAACTTCTATTGGTGGTTATCGTAGTAGCAACCCTTTTTTTCTCATAGGGTTATCTTGATTTAAAATTAAAATCTACAGAAGTAAAAAAGTACATTTCTAATTTTGTCGATCAACGATAAATATTTAGACTTGTGTATTCTGTTACTCTCAATTACAACTCAAAACATTCAGATTTATTCAACACAAAAGATACGCAATAATTAGGCAAGCTGAATAATATTCTTCAGTGAATTTTTAGTTTGCCTACTAAGTTCAATGCATTTCATTAATTTTTATACATTTATTCAATCATGGTGAGATATAATTGAGTTTCCAAATATACGACGTAAAATGTATTTCAGTAATTTTGCTACATTTTTAGTATAGTCGAATATGTTCTACTTCATCATTATGCACGTTATATTTCGGTCGCCACTATATAGCATTAATGTACTATATTCGACTTGATAAATTCCAAAATTAGCCCAGTTAGTGGCGCCACCACAGTGCAATATTACAAAGTAGAAGTTATGTTTTTCGATTTTGAATCACTCTCGTAATAAATGTAAAATTTGTTTAATTATTATTTTTCTGAATTCATTCAATGTTTTGGTAAGTTTTGAGTTTCTTAATACACGTAAAATGTATTTCAGTGACTCTTCTACATATTCGTTATGTATTTTGATGCGCCGATTTACAATTACATAAAATGTCAATGCTAATACCCATAAATGTTATTGTAAAAACATTAACAACGAAATAATTTAAAAATTGCGATAAAAATAATGCTGTATAATAAACGATAATTTATTTTTTCAAATACGTATATTCTAATTGTAAAATTTTGTTTATTATTTTGTTGTTTTTAGATCACTATTAAAATCCGCTTTTTAATATCATGTGTATCTATATTTTAATTTCTACAGGAACTAGTTTGAAAGTCTATTAATAAATTAAATTTTCAAGAATGACAGTTAAAATTTAAGAAACACAAAGTTAAAATTTATTGAATATTTCAATGAAAATAATTTTTAACGTTTTTCATGTTGTGTCAATAATGATAAATTTAAATAAAGATTGAAGTTTAATGTTCTTTTATCGACTACCATAAATACAACTATATAATTTATTTTAATTTTGGCGATGTTGTGAAGTGAGATTCTTAATTCAATTTACAAAATTAAATTTACGTATGTTTTAATTTTTTAGACGATTGTTTAAAAAAATTATTTTCAAATTGAAGTTTCAGAAATGAAAGTTATATTGTTAGAAAATGTAAAGTGAAAACAATATTTTTGTTCAACAAGATAACGTAAATTGATTATTATTTTAAGCTTATGTCAATAAATTTTTGTTTCAATCTGTGTAATAAAAGTTTATTTATATTTAAAATACCTCCATTTCATTCATATCATTTTTGTAATGTTTAAGGTGATGTGAAATGAGTATATGCATTGCATTACCAAACCTTAATTCACATGTTTTAATTTTTCAAAAATTAGTTTAAAAGGTTATTAATAAGTCAAATATTTAAAAATTAAAGTTAAAATAGAAATTTTCTGCATATATGTCGTATAGTTTTCTTGGAAAATGGCACCAAGTGCCATAAACAATATAGCTATTTTGCAATGGGTCTTCCCATCGCTCCCGTTTCCAGTCTGCCTCTCTGTCGACTCTACATTGCCGGAATGGCAGGTAGGGTTGGGATACCAATTACACTTTATTTCTTGAACGTCATTCCTGTGAAGAGTTAAATCCAGAAATTTTACCGCCCTATTTTGTTCTTTCTCTAGCGTAAATTCAATCTCATAATCATTTGAATTAAAAACTTGTAAAACGTTTTCTGCATCGTTTTCCGGAAGAGCTACTGATATTTCTTTGACATAACGGACATAAACAGTACTTAAAAACCTACTTTCGGTAAAATTCCCGTTTCCAGGTCCTCCATAACTAAATCTGCTAAAATCGGCGGAAGGCGATTCAGAAGCCGAAGGCCCATTAGTACTTCTCTTTTTTGAAAGTAAGTTTGGATTTTAAAATTAAGATCTGCAATAGTTAGGCATAATCGAAGTCCTTCCTCAACATCTGTCCATTGGAATTTTTGTTTTTTTCGCGAATTTGATTCCACCTACTACGAACCGCCTCGAGTGCCTATTCTTTCGGCACATTTGTAAAAACGGAAACCACGTCTAGTGACGGAAAGTTATGATTTTTCGGCACCCTGATATTCCTGATTTTCTTTACTAAATCAAAGCCGATAAGCCCTCTCAATTTAGAAGCTACAATATTATTTGAAATAATATTTTCTGTGAATGTTGCTAATTCGTAAGTAGCACTACATCCCTAAAAAAAAAGCGATCAGCCTAAGTGGAGCACCTGTCTTGTAAATTTTTTGGAAGACCATTATATCTAAAATGGTTAACGTGATATACTTTTAGCTGTTTTGCGGTAATTTCATTAATATATTTGCTCGATTCCCATTTTTTAACTAGTGTTGTGACTTCCCTTGCAATTTTTTTGGTTGTATCCCTATTTTTTGTAACTTAGGTGTCCCGATCATCTAATAATGCATAGACTTTTGCGTCATAATCTTCTTTTTTCATCCCGACGGTAGTATGACCCTTGTCCGCGTGAACACTGGCTATTAAATCGTACACCAGTGTTTAATCTTTTTCTATGTTTACGCCGCAATTTTTCTCTAGACTTGCGACATTAGCAACATTTTTTGGAATATTGGCACCCGATAGATTTTTAAAACACTCATCGTTCAATCTGGTATTGTGAAATGTGTTCCTATCAAGCTGAGCATCATTAATCAATTTATCAAATATGATTATTGAGATGTTTTGTTGATTTGTCCAAATTATTAATCATTATGTTTATTGTGGACCTGTAGAATCTGTCAGTTGGGCGTGAAAATTGTCCGATATAACTACTGCTTTGAAAGTGAATGAATTCAAGATCAAAATTAGTGATTTTTTAAGGCAATTTGATTAATAATGCTCAGCCTGATAGGAACAGTTTTCAAAACACCAGACTGAACGATAAGTGGTTCAAAATAATATCAACAAAATGCCAGAGGTAGAGCAAGATCGTGCTAGACAAAACATTGCGAGTAACATATGTGGGGTCATGAATTTGGGCTACGTCCTAAAGTCAGAAATCATAAAACTTTTGAAAGAAATCCGACAGGCCGAGAAATTAGCAAAAGAAAAGCCTGAGATTATTTTTGTTAACGCGGACAAGGTTCATACTATCGTCGGGATGAAAAAAGAAGATTATGACGCAAAAGTTAATGCATTATTAGATGATCGGGACACTTACTTTACATAAAATAGGGTTACAACCAAAAGAATTGCAAGGGAAGTCCCAAAACTAGTCAAAAAATGGAAATCTTGCAAATGTATTAATAAAATCACCGCGAAACAGCTGAAAAAATTTCACGCTAACCCGTCGAGATTTTATGGTCTTCCAAAAAAGGCACAAGACAGGTCTTCCGCTTAGGCCGATCGTTTCTTATGTAGATAGAGCTACTCACGAACTAGCAACATTCACAGCAAATATTATTTCAAGTAACATTGTACCTACTAAATTGAGAGTGCTAAGCAGCTTCGATTGAGTGAAGAAAATGAGGAATATCAAGATGCCGGAATATCATGTCTTCACTTCACTAGAAATGGTTTCCATTTTTACAAATGTGCTGAAAGAAAAGGCAGTCGAGGCGGTTTGTAGTCGGTAGAATCAAATTCGCGAAAAAAACGAACATTCCAATGGACAAATGTTAAGGAAGGACTTCGATTATGCCTAAATAGTACAAATTTTAATTTTAAAAACCGAACTTACTTTCATGAAAGAGGGCTACCAATGGGCTCTCGCCTTTCGCCGATTTTAGCAGATTTAGTTATGGAGGACCTGGAAATGGGTATTTTACCGAAAACAGGTTTTCAAGTACCGTTGTATGTCCGCTATGTCGACGAAATATTAGTAACTTTCCTGAAAAACGATATAGAAAAGGTTCTACAAGTTTTCAATTCAAATGATTACGATATTAAATTCATTATAGAGAACGAACAAAATAGAGCGATGAACTTTCTTGATGTAAACCTTCACAGGAATGACGTTCAAGAAATAAAGTGTAATTGGTATCACAAACCCTCCTGATCTGGTAGATTCCTAAATTTCGTTTCAAACCACTCACCATAATACAAAATGTGTAGTTTTTAATATGGTTAACAGAGCTATTCTTCTTTCGGACAAACAATTTCATCAAGAAAATTTGCGATTAGTGGAAGATACACTTCGTGACAACTTTTACCCAGAAAAATTTGTTAAAGAGAATATAAATTTCAGATTACATATTTTAGCTCAAAATAAACAATGTAGAGTTGACGAAATAGTTCAAAACTATGCAATTAGGTCTTTATTAGCATTCCATATGTAGACGGCCTATCTGAGCGAATTGTGAATTTGCAAATTTGCAAAATAGCGATATCGGTTATGGCATTTGATAAAAAAGTCAAAATTGCAAAGCGGCTGATATAGGTCAAACTAAACGGTCGTTAGGAGTAAGGCTTAAAGAACACGACAAAGATGCAATCAAGGTCTCTCATAAACAGACAATGCTCACTAAGCATAGTATTGAAAGGGTGAAACTGGAGGACCTCTGTGAATGTTTTTTCAATTTTCTTCGTAATTTGAAGCTGAGCGGATGTCTCTAATTTGTTTACGTCGAAAACTATCCTTTTTATATTAACAGAAATTCTGTTTTATGAATTTTCAATCGCTTGCCTTTTATGTTTCTTATCTATTAACTTCATCTCAAACTTCAAGTGTGTGTTTCTTTGCAACGTAGAGTGAGGGAGAGAGATGACGGAACGATAGAGCGGAAAATTCTACGTTCAGGTACGTACCCAAGTCATAGGTCAATTGTAACGTTCAAGGCGAGTTAGAGGTTGTTTGAAATTAACAAAGTTTTCCGAGATGTCAGTGCAATTCCTAAAGTAAATTTCAACGAGAAATTCATTGGTGAGCTCTGTATTGATCTTGGTTACAGCATTTTGAATATCAAGCTAAGAGATTGTTATGGCGCAAGCTAAATTTTCCGAACAAGAGAGGATATCTGTATTAATGATTCGTGGTTGGGGAGATCGAGTTAGATCTTATGATAAAGTTCGTTTGATTTTTATTCCCACTTTTCGTAATGGAGAAGGGTTAAATCCTGTCTCAAAATCAACAATTGAAAGAACTGCAAGGCGCTTTATGAATCATGGATCTATCAAGGACCTTCAGAGAACTGGTCGGCCAAAATTTGCGGGATCTGAGGAGATGCAGATGGACATAGCCCAAGCATTTGTTGCAAACCCACACCTTAGTTTACTTTGAGCTAGTGATGAGCATGACGTTGCTCTTGAGACAATCCGAAATATTTTAAAAAGCATTAATTTCCATCCTTACAAAGTTCATCTGGTACAAGAGCTCAATGAAGACGATCCTGATAGTCGGGTTAAATTTTGTGAAATTATGATGGACAGAATTGATAGAGATCCTCTTTTCTTGTACAATACAGTATTTTCAGATGAATCTACTTTCACTTTAAAAGGTGAAGTTAACAGGCAAATTTGTAGATATTGGTCCGACACAAATCCTGATTGGATGTTGGAGAGTCACACACAATATCCACAAAAGATTAATGTTTGGGCCGGTATCTTGAATGATACATTGATAGGCCCTTTCTTCATCGATGGTAATCTCAATGCCCGTGCATATGAAGAGCTTCTCAGACACCAAATTGTACCAAGAATAAGGGAGATTACAGGCGACAATTTTCAAAATATTTGGTTCCAGCAGGACGGAGCAGTGGCTCATTACGGTAGGGAAGTTCGAGCATATCTGGATACTCAGTTCCCTCAAAGGTGAATTGGAAAAAGGGGTAAAATCGAGTGGCCTGCTAGATCTTCTGATTTGACGCCTCTCGACTATTTTCTTTGGGGTTATTTAAAAAGCAAGGTATACTGAACGCAACCACAAAGCTTAGATGAATTTCAGAATCGGATTTTGCAACAGGCTACTTTGATGGATAGGGAGATGGTTCGTAATGCTGTAACACATTTTTACAATCGCATAGCTTTTTGTCAAGAAGCCCAATGTTTTCAGTTCGAACATCTTCACTGAAACGTGAGAGGCAAGAGGATTTACGCTAATCAAGCACCGCGAAACGTGAGAGGCAAGGGGACTCACGCTAATCAAGCACCCCAAAGGGAACAGAATTTACTACGTCAACGTCGTTGTTCCTGGGTAATGCTAAACGTAAACTCAAACTACTTGGAAAAAACCTTGAAAAAACCTTGAAGATCATCACCAAGATCAATACAGAGCTCACCAATGAATTTCTCGTTGAAATTTACTTTAGGAATTGCACTGACGTCTTGCAAAACTTTCTTAATTTCAAATAACCTCTAACTGACCTTGAAAGTTACAATTGACCTATGACTTGGGTACGTACCTAAAAGTAGAATTTTCCGCTCTATCGATTGCAGATTTAAAAAAGGGGGTTTCCATTTTTAAAAAAACAAAGTTGACCTTCAAAAAGCCATGAAGGTTAACTTCAAGGTTAAAATTGAGGTAACCATTGAATTCCTCGTTGAAATTTACTTCAGGAATTACACTGACCTCTTGGAAAACTTTGTTAATTTCAAATAACCTCTAACTGACCTTGAACGTTACAATTGACCAATGACTTGGGTACGTACCTGAACGTAGAATTTTCCGCTCTATCGATTGCAGATGTAAAAAAGGGGGTTTCCATTTTAAAAAAACAATGTTGACCTTCAAAAAGCCATGAAGGTTAACTTCAAGGTCAAAATTGAGGTAAACATTGAATTCCTCCTTGAAATTTATCCTATCAGTTAAAAAAAAACCAATGCCACGATTATCATCAATAGAGGTTACCTGTTTTCATGTGGAGGAAGTGCAGGTTACTATATTTAATATAATGAAGAGGTTTCCTATGTTTCTTTTTGCAGCATTAGATTATATTGCGAAGAATTTTAGGACTGTGATCATAGATGATCGTGAATATTATGCACCAATTGGTGAAGAAAAGTGTAAACGAGCGCCACCTTCTTCTGATTTAAAGCTACAAAAAAGTAATTAGAAATTTATAATACAAATCTTAAATAAATAGTATAGACCAATTATACGTGAAACGCCTTTTTTAGATAAGCGGACAGGGATAGAAATTTGAAGATATTTCGGAATTCCGAGATCTCAGTTTTCACGCCAAAACCTATTAAAACCAAGGAGTAGTGCCGTGAATAAATCTCGTGAAATTTCTTTCAATAAAAAAATAATTATTTTTTTAATGTGAGATTTCACTATGTAAAAAATAAAACATGAACAACAAATTTTAATTTTGAAGATTGACAATTGAAAAGTCTTGAATTTTAAAAAGGAATAAATAAAATTTTCTAAATTTTGATGCTTTTGAAGATCAGAATACAGGCATTTAATTATTAATCTATTCAACTGAAGAAATCCCTGAAAAAAAGTCGTCCAAATTACGGAATTTTCAACAACAAATTGAAAAATCAGAAGCCCTGCAAGCTTAAAAGATATATAGTTCAAAGTTCTGGAACTTCAAGATTTAGAAATACAAATTTCAACAATTTTTGACTTAAAATTTTTCAAGTTTGAAGATTTACAATTGAAAACTCTTCAATTTTACCAAATTATAAATATTGTAATATTAAATTGTCAAATTTTAAAAAATTATCAATGAATTGTTTTTACTTGAAAGTAGAGGGTCTACATGCAAATGTTAATAATAACTATCATCAATCTATTTCTTAGTATATTATATAAGTTCTTTCATCTAATACAAAATTGTTGGTATGTATAATAGAAAAAAATCCAATACAATTGTATGACTGGTAATAGACTAACAATTTAGTAGAAAAGCGTATTTCTTATTTAATGAATTGTGTAATCTTAAGAGTAATTAGTTACTGCATTTTCCATACAGGTAACTGTCAAGACCCAGTCCCTATTCAAGAATATGATTCAATCAAACGTAATGATGAAATAATTGCAAAAATCGATACATCTTTCTTAAAGCCAAAAGCAAGATTAATTTCGAACAGTAAGTTAAAAATTAACATAATTCGAGAGTTTCAGAGAATACTGACTGAAGCGTCTAGTTTTTTTGTAATCATGGATTGTGTCATGTTGGCGGATCCAGAGGTTCTCGGTTGAGCAACCC
>NC_046664.1:1175033-1180432 GCF_010883055.1 Belonocnema kinseyi | reverse complement strand
CCCCCCCCCCCCCACCCAGGTACAAGTTTGAATATGATTCTTAGCTTCTCAAGTAGAAAAAAAATTACTCTGAATCCGCCCGTGAAGATGTCACAAATTATTTTCTATCATACGAAGTAAAGTACTTATAGACACATATTTTTATATTAACCCATTTAATTTGGTCTATGAGTATCTTGCTTTTTAGATAATTACCAAAAAATTGAAAATTTTTAGTACAATTTAGTACTTCTAAGTTAAGGATTCTTCTAAGCTAAAAATTATTAATGAATATATGTTTTTATTACTATTTCAGGAGCAATCATCGAATTTGGCAATGGAGATGTACTAGTGCGAGGAGGTAACCGTAATGTTGGAATATATGACTCAACTAAGAAATTTCGGCCGCTTTTTCCAAAATAGTCAAAAATAGTATAGTACTGGTAACCACTGATTATATTCACATTTAGTTACCTATTCTTGTGGAGTTTTCATGAAGTGGCGTGTTACCCATATAATTACTTAAAAGTTTAGTAGATTTAATTTCTTTTTCATTCAAATTAGAGGTTCTTTTTTTCCGCATATATCTTCATTGTTGGCTTATACGATTGGAGAGAAAAGCCTGCTTAGTATAAGTTTTGAATCATATATTTTAAATTGGTTAAATAATATTTAAAATAATGTAATAATGTAATGAATAAAGAGATTGAGAATGTACGTGATTTTTTTTTCAAAATCACATCGTAATTACTACTTTCATATGTCCTCCACTAAATCTATAATAGATCTTCTGTTAATGAGCTACAATCTCGCAGTTCTGAACGTAGCAGGGACGAAAATGCCTATTACCTTCGACTATGATATAATCTATTGTATTGCTGATGTAGCCCTAACACCGAAAAACTGCCCTTACAGGATAATTATTTGGTACATTACTTGGACTAAAATCCAACTTTGAAAATGTAAAGTCTCGATCAACCTTCTAGCCAGAACTGAACTTCAACCATTGGAGTCGAGCATAATTTTTCGTTGGAGTGCAGAACAACTTTATTGTTTGCCTTGGAGTGACTGTTAACCCCAAATCAGTTGAATATCAATGCTATTTCAGGAAACGTGTTTGTCCAACTTGAAGAGAATTGTGTTACTTTAGCAGATTAAGTGACAAAACTGATTCCATTGGAGGCAAATAAGCCCAAAAAGAAGTAAACCACACTTAATTCTTTGGAGTGATTTAAATGCCTCGTTCTTTAAGTGTGAACTAGCACTCTATCTTCAATCAAATTTCACTTCTTATGGACTTAATCAATCATTTCTATAGGATGAAAGGAATAGAATTAATTATTTAACCCATCTCCATCGATTTTATCCTTTTCGGAAAGTCTTTAATAAAATATTTGAACGTTATTCTTCCCTTTTCCAAGTCGAAAGTTTCTGTATTGCACGTTTAATAGGATTGCTTCAAGTCCCATTACGTGAGTAGTTAAGAAATCGAAGAAACTCCTGACTGAAATTGGGTTGTAGTCAGTCCTAGCAAATCATTTTCCGGTGTTTTTGTAGCATCCAGCCTCTAGAACGTAAATAAGGAAAGGCTGCTGAGATCCTTTCTGCTCTACAAAACAAGAAAGCCGTAACTGCATTTTCGATTTAACCCTCTAATTTTTATTTGCTTCCAATATATTTAAATGAAAACGAATAAGATCTCACAATAAATTTCCGCTTCCACGCTGTCATTGGCTAGACGAAACATGTCACCATCGGTGGTGGGAATTGGGGAAGATGCGATAAACGAGTATCGTGGCTTGCAATAAACGAGACCTTTGGCCTTTATTTTTGATAGCAGTCTTTTTTTCTTCTGAAAAGTCCAATGTTTATTTGTATCTAACTTAAGTTTTTATAAGAAATATAAATATAAAATTTTAGTAAAGCACACTTACTTTAAAAATTCGATTAAACGATGAATTGGGAATTAATTTGCTGATCGGCGGTCGATTTAAACTATTTTTTGTTCGTATGTAAAATCAATGATAAAAAATCGCTTACTTGTCAACTTATCTAAAAAGTAAAAACGAAATACAAATCATTATTAGTATTGCACGAGTTGAGGTGGAATTTCCGGACCTAAAATATTATTTAAAAAAATAATAATTTACTTACCACACAGATCATCTACTAGTTCCATAGATGCTTTCTTTTGCTGACGCTAACAATAAAGCTTAATATCCTTAGAATGTATATTTCTGGAAACATCACGAGGAAAGTTTTGCCATCATTGAGATATAGTGATGTAAACTCCTTTTTAATCCATAACAGAGTGCAAATGTTAATTACATGAATATCAAAACATAACCATAATTAAGTAGCATAAAATTATTATTTGTGTTTTTTACGTTTAATCGAATTGTGTGAACTGAGACTATTTTTCTTTTTTACTCAAATTTTAAGGAAGTCATCTTGGCACCACCTAGAAACTTTTAAGGTCCCTCGAAAAGGGAAAAACCTTAATCGATTTCTTTTGATAAGCTCTGCTGTTCGTTCTAACTGCAATAGCTGGTATCATCAGTATTTCACCAGTATCATGCTCATCGTCTCTGCTCATTGAAGTAGCAATTATCATTTTACATTCTGCAAACTGAAAACAGTAAATGTAACTCTAAATCGTTAGACGATAAGGTTTCCAAATCCTCTCAGTGCGTGCTGGATTTTAATTTTAGCAAATGGATCTTAGCCTACTATAGAAAGTAGTAAAATCAATATCTTCTACGAGCAAATATTTTGACAAGATCAACAACATAGCCAGAATTTTCTATACCCCATTTTGTTTGATGATCGTTTTCGACACCTTGAACAGCTCTATTATGAAAGTAGTTTTGTCCAGTAACGCATAAAGATCTTATTCTAATAAACTTTATCCCTTTCCTCCTCAAAATCCAATAAAAATTATGCTTAAATCAGCTTACATTTATAAGTAAATTCTCCGTGCTATCTTCTTTTCGATCAGTCTTTAAAGGCGATTCTCAAAGCACATGCGGCTTTGACAATTACATTCTTATTGTGGCACTTACGTCTCGAATTCCACAGTTAGGTTATACAGACAACAGAAGGTTCTGTAAAAAAATAAAACAATTTAAAGTAATACATTATACATTATTGTTTATATTATTGCTTATAATGGATTATTATACAAACCTTTTCCCTCCTGACACTACTCTCTGAAACATAGGGAGAGAACGCAATATTTGTGTGAGAAAGGATAGAAAGGGAAGTCTGGAACTTCTAGCGAGGATGAGATGCGGATTTATGGATGGTTATAATAAGTCCTGGCTTTCTAGAGAAAACAGGATGTGTGAATTGTGCGGTAATGGGGATAAAAAAGTGAATCACTGGTTGGAGGCATGTGAGGAGGTGAAAAGAAGTGGGATTACCATGGAGGTATTGTTGCAAGAAAGGGAGGACGAAACGGCAACAACATGGGTGAAAGGAGTGTTGGGTAAAGTAGTGAAGACAGAGAGGAAGCAGGAAGAGGAATGGAGAAGGAATAATTTTAAATATAAGAAGAATTAGAGCTAAGAAAATTGCAAACGTTGTAAATAGCAGAAACGTATTAGGTGTAAGCCGTGGAGGGAGAGTTTGGCAATGCGAGGCAAAGCGAGAAAGTACGGAAACTCGTCCGAGGCAAGACGAATCGAAGGAGGCAAGGCTATAAGAACAAGCGGTCTTATAGATAAGGTGTGGATGGACGTTAGTGTTTAAGAGGTAGTTTAAGTAAATTATGCAAAAAAATTAAACTGTAATCAAATCAATTTTTTAAGGCCAGCAGGCCGAAGAATAAACGTTTATCTAACACCACTCGCCAAACACACAAATTCGCTGACTGACATTTCATCTCCTTATTTTGAAGGATATTTGCTTTGGCCGACGACAATGCACCGAATCGCTTGTACTTACAGAGCACTCTCCCTACTTGAGAGACGCGAGTCTAGATGACGTCACCGGCTTTTCAATATTTTTTATACACTTCAACAATTATTTTCCAGGCATATTTACATGCAAATTAGTATTGAAGCATGCTACATTTTACGAAGCCTTCATTTATATGTTGATTTCAATTAAATTTATCAATAAATAAAGAAATTCATCCAAAGTGTCACTTACCGGCCGCATGTCACTGACTAATGTCTTTGCCTTATTGAAAGACAAAAAATTTCTGTTTTCCAAAGGCAACGAAGTTTAAATAGAGGAAACCGAGAAACTCTATTATTGAAACTAGAAATTCGATTTTCTAATTAAGGCCATGTGATGAGTATAACAGCTGATCAAGTCAGCCCTAAGGTCAATATTTTTTCACCCACATTGAAAAATAAAAGTTTAAATAACGCGGAAATTTTTTCGGGAAATGTTAATAAATATTAAAGGATCGTTTAACCTGATACACATTCTTGCATGCCTTCTATTTATCGTGCCAAATTTTTAACACGATATCTCATTCCATGTGGGCGTAAGTTTGGAAACAAAACTTCCACTGGTATTTTCTTCAAACATTTTTTTTTCAAAATTCCCACCGGAACACAGCAGAGACATGGACTTTATTACCCCCTCTTTCATTTCCCAAACTTGCAGAGCGATACCTCATTTCGTTTAGACGAAAGTTGGAAAAGAAAAATTGAAGACCAGGTTTGGTCATGTGACCCTCTCTTCACATGGCCTTAAACCTAAATAATTTACCTTTTTTGGTGTTCTATTAAAACCTATTGACCTGATAAGTAGAAAAAAATTGTAAACGGAATTTTCGAGTGACGAAATTTACAAAAAAGTTAGATTTTTTAAATGTACTCAAATTTAGATACAACTGACTGAAACTACCCTTTGGAACTAGAAATTAACTTTTGATTCAACCCATATTCAGACCCCTTCTGGTCTTTCTTTATCAAAAGCCATTTCTTCAATGAAAAAGACAAAAATTATAAACAGAATTTGCGAATGCCGGATGACAAAAACAAATTTTTGATTTTCGATATACAACCAAATTTATATATATATATATAGGGGGCATTATTCCTCAACTGCCCCAACTCAAAAAGTCATGTTTTTCGATTGTCTCTAAATTCTGGGAATATGTTCGCCTACCCAACAGTAGTTAATCCACAAACTTATAGACCAGGATTACCAACCATTCCCAAGTGAGAAAAAATATTAAGTAAAAAGAACTTTCTTAAAAATGAACAGTATTTTTCTGAAGATAAATGGTTCCTCACTATTATAATTTATCATCCGACAATAATTGGTTATTGCTCTTGCAATTTTTTAAAACAAATACATAGTTCAACCAACTTCTCACGTATAAAGTGTTTGAGTAAATAAAGTACTAACGGATTAGTAATTAACGCCTATCGTCAGCCTACATCCTATCAAGTTATAGTTTC
>NC_046664.1:1131685-1174933 GCF_010883055.1 Belonocnema kinseyi | reverse complement strand
AATTTTAATATTAGTTCCAATATCAGAAAAAATGAATCAAGAATATATTTCCTAATTTAAGCAAGCAGAGCAACATAAAAATATCTATTATAAAGTCATCTGTGCTTCGGGTACAGAATGAATAGAAAACAAAATCAACAGAATGTATTCAGCTCATATAAACAAAAACGATTTTCTTTCTTGTGAGAAAGAAGTTTCTAGGCAGCCATGTAGCGGTCAAATTCTGAAGCTCGACATTCTTTCCTTAGACCACGTCAGTAACATAGATATTATATGAATACAGGTTCAATTCGCAGCAGTACAAAAGATGTAGTTTGTATCACAGAACAAGTAAATTATCCGTGTTTTTAGAATAATGTAATTCATAAATTTGTATTAACAATTGAGTAGTTGGATGCAAGAACAGCTTGCTTGTATTTTTAGAAGTCACTTGTGTTTCTTTTGTTTTGCACATAATTTCGTGGAGAACAAATGAAGAGCAAGTGACTTCTGAAAATACAAGTAAGCCGTTCTTGCACCCCATCGCCCAATTAATCAATATTTTCGATTAAGTGAATAGTTTTTTCCGATGATTTCATGCAATTTTGGATCAATATGAGTAATACAAAGAAATGGCATACTTGAAAACTGTTCCGCGGTATGCTGCCGCATAACACCCGAGTGCGAGCGCGAGGACTCCCTCTACAACCGGCTCTGTAACTCAATGAATTTCAATTTGTCCATTTTCTTATTAGACATTTTTCATAGTAAAAGGTCAAGCTTTCTTCTGAGACTATTTAAAGAAAATCGTAGATGCTTAAATTGCGAAAAAAGTAAAATAAACAATTGAATTATTGAAAAAATAGTTTAAACATTTTTTTTGTTATAAATAATAAAGTAGGATGAAAGCGTGTAAAAAGCACTTTCCAAAACCCTCATAAAAATTTTAAATCGCGTAATTAGAAAGGAAGTTACAGGCGTTTGAAACTACCCCTGCAGGCATTAGGGTTGAAAATTCAACCCCCCCTCACTTGGGGAGGGTTGGTAATCCTGGTCTATAATTTTGTGGATTAACTACTGTTGGGTAGGCGAACATATTCCCAGAATTTAGAGACAATCGAAAAACATGACTTTTTGAGTTGGGGCAGTTGAGGAATAATGCCCCATAGGTTGATTCTTTTATCTTGAATCATAAAAATATCTGAATAAATAAGAATCTAACGAAAAAAATTTCCTGGATAAAAACTTTTTATTTTCGAGGGGGAAAAGGAACTCCTTAGAAATGTATTCCACACCTCATCCCACCCCCTAGTGCGGTAGGCGTTCAATTCCCATGACTGTCGATTATAGCTTGGCAGCGTCGGGGCATAATTTCCACCAAACTTTTTGCAAAAGTGCAGGGTAAGGATTTTTAAATGTCACACAGGTGTCGAGACAGCTCTTTGATGTTGAATACACGCTTTCCCCCATGCTCCGGCTTCATTGTAGACCACACATTTTCCATAGGATTTGCATCTGGGGATTGTGAGGGCCGGTTTAAAACAGTGATCTTATTTTTCTCTTGCCGCTGGCTGCACAGGCAGCTGTGGTGTTTTAGATCATGGTCTTCCTGAAGTATTCATTTTCTATTTCCTTACCTAAACCATTTCTCTGTAGACTTTATCAAAGCCGTCAGATAGACTTTAAGCCTCTTTCGCTGATCAGGTTGCCAGTGAACACGTGCATTACGCCAAAACCCTGTTTGCAGAAGCATCCCCACACATGGACCTTGATCGAATGCCTAACGCTGCGTTGGACGATTCTTAGACCGTGCACAGACCAAGCACAGGATGCGATATTAGCCGCAGCCGTTCATGACCCCCATCTTAGTACTTGACAACTACGCGAACTGCACGGCCATGATTTTCAGAACCGAGTGATATTTTGCCAATGGGTGCTTCAGAAGACACAAGGGAACCCGCATTTCTTTTTTCGAGTATTTTTCTCAGAAAAGCCGTCTTTCACAAAACTACGTTACAGTGAATCAATATATCAGGCCTCATTGGAGTAAGGAAAACCCACATTGGTTGCGTGAAGTTGAGTATCAGCTTCCTCGGTCCGTGAACGTTTAGTGTGGAATAATTGGAAAACCACTTATTGGTCTTTTACTAATGGAACTTTAAACGGTATTAAATATAGTAACTTTTGGAAAAAAAAATTTCCAACATTGCTTGAAGACCTAAACTTGGAAGCTGTAACGTGAAGTTACAGTAGGGCCCTTACTCCTTCCGGCACTGATCTAATTCGGAAGAGGTGATGTCCAAAATTTGGCGATCAGGGTCGGAAAATCCCGAAAACGAGGTTAGCAGGTCATCGACCACAGATCGCCAGTTCTTGCTTCACCGCGACTCAGAGAGAGTAATTACAGAAAATCGCCGTTTTGTATACAAAACCTCCACCGCGCAAAAGTGCCTGTGCTTGTGCCTACTGGTGTGAACTACTATTCGACGCTGCGCCGGCTTTTCCTGGTGATTCTACCGTCAATACACAGTACCTGTTTAAGTGATTAAATGAATCTCCACTAAGTTAACGAAATTGATTGTTTTGACTGACTACACCTTCTCTCAGCGTCCTGACTTCCCCCATTCTCCTGACATGTAACCAATTTATGGGCCGTCGGCTACAAAGTGCGACAGAACAAGTGGTTTCAACATGACGGGTCCAGCGCATTATTCGGCAATAGCGCGTGAATTACTGAATTGCGGATTTAACAGTCACTAGAGCAGCAATGGAGGTCCAGTAAATTGGATACTTGATCGCCAGACTTCATGTCGACAGATTTATTTTTGTGGGGTAATATAAAGAATATAGTTTATCAAGAAGGGTCAAAACTCTGGAGAATATGAAACAGCGAATCAGGACTGCTTGCAACCAAATATTACCAGACACGCTCCGCAGTTCTGTGCACCTAATGTAAAATGCTCATCGGAAACAGGCACCCCGACAGTGTGAAGCAAGGGGACTTACCGAAAATAAGTAACCTGGTGATCAGAGGAAAGAGGACTTACCGAAAAAGCGACCCCAAAGGAAACAGACAACTGCTACGACCACGTCGTTGTTACCACAGAAAAAACGAAAGATAAAGTTTACATCGATTTCGGGTGAAAGATTCACCTTAACAAAACTTCACCTTGTTAGATAAACTTTACATGAATCGAAGATAATTTCCGATTTTTAACCTGGCCTGTATAATCTTTCGTCTTAAAAGCGCTCCATTTTTATTCAAGATGTAGTAAAAATTACGACGCCAGCGCTATCTATCATCGTTTAACTTCATTAAATTGGAAAGAAATGGGGATTCCCACCTGTCAGTTGCTTTTTGTGCTATTTGCTAAATGGTAATAAGTAAGTTCTAATTCGTCTACACTAGTGTAATTTATTTCAGAGGAGATATATCAGTAAGAAGAAATTTTTTTGTGTTTTCTGTTGTTTATTATACATGTTTTACCAAAATTTGCTCACTTAAGCGTAACGCAATCGACTAGTTCAGAATAATTTTCCTAACCTCAATAAGACTTCCGTCGAAAAATGTTTAATTATTGACCGTTGCAGGTCTTACCTGCAACAAATTTTATGTTTTGTTTTTTCTGTATTGTTTTAAATCTGGTGCCCTGATTTAGAGCTCAAATTCCCTCACACTTTGCCGTTTTCCCATTGCTGCTAAGGAGCCCGTAGCAGACGACAACTTTTATTCCATCGTAGGATAAACTTTCGCTAAATAGCATGTAAACTTTAACAGCGGAAAATTTTACATGCAACAAAATTTAACTTTAGTTTTTTCTGTGACTGGGTAGCACCAAAAATAGTTAATTCATTGACTTTTTACAAAGTTGGAGACAAGATTACAAAATTGGGTTTGTAAAATAAAATTGAGCTTTCTAATTTCTCTCATTTTTGTTATGAAGAGTCTGTAATAAAAAATATAAGTTTCCATTTGAAATTTTTAAGTTAACCTCCCTCCTGCCCCCATGGGTTAGGGTGCTGTGTAAATTCTTACGGAGTCTCTTTACCTCTCAAAAATAAAAAGTTTTTATTGAGGACATTTTTTTTGTTCGATCAGTATTTCTTGAGATATTTCGATATCTCAGGATAAAAGAATCACTCTGTATACACTGAAAAACTGGAGGTAGAAATGTTCTAGGTTCACAACATAAAGACAATAATCGGTCAAGAATATTACAACATTATAACCAAATTTTCATAACTTTATAAAAAAAATTTCTATAATGTGGCAGTTTCTGCTATCGCAACAGCTTAGTACAAATAATTCACAAGCTTGAAGATCAACGAGGACGTTCTTTTATAAGGTTTCACGGCAATATATACAAATTTTTTTAACTCCTTACGACACTTAAAGCTTATATAACTGATAACATACCATGCAATTCATTTTAGATTCTCAGAATCCTACATATATATTGTCAATCTTTCCTATTATTTTTCCTTCAAAGATAAAAAATCTAGATAGAAAAAATTAAGATAGTTGGTACTTGACGCTTCACTTTAGCGTGTCTCGTTAAATTTAGAAATTATCACTTTTCATAACAAAATTAAAAAGAAATCCTGATATCAATGGAGAAACATATACTCGCGTGGTTAAATTAAAACCTTTAAATTATTTGATTAATCCTTTAAAATATTAAACATGTTTAATGCTAGAGCTTTTTACAGGACATATTCGTATGTAAAAAGTAAAGTTCCGATGAAGACTTTCAATTTCTTTTTGAAAAAATGTAGTTTGTGTTACTTTTTTTCCTTCGGAAATGAACATTTTTAAACAAAAATAATTATATTATCAGAACTCACATACTTTTTTAAACTTTATGTTACGTTAGCGTTTTGAAATAATAAATTTTTGTTATAGTTTAAAAAATTTTTTTAGGTATGCCTGCAGACACTTTGAATTTTAAGTCCGTTCAGAATATTTTTATCAAAAAAATCAAATCTAGGCATAATATTTTTTTCAATTTTAATTTTTTGTTATAAAAAGCACTTTATGTAGCTAAGCCATTGTAAACTTTTTATTGAAATGGTTAAATATTGAAGGTTACGGGTCGACTTAATTGCTGCAAAATAGAGTTTGGGATATAAAAAGTGGAAAGACTCTATAAATATTTAAATAATCACAATTTCCTGACAATCAGCAATGAATATTAATTAAATTATATAGTAAGCTGTAGATAAGCGCTAAAACCGTACACAAGTCGAAAAAGTGCATCTTCACTTTGGCACATACATTCATGATTTCAATCCATGTCAGATTTTAAATAAATGTGCTGAAATTTATGGATATTTATGGTAATTTGAAAGGAAAATCTGGTAACTTACCATAAATTAACCAAAATTGTTTTTTAATCATTTTCATGAATTTCCGAAAATTTACGAAATTTTTCGGTAATTCATGGTAATTTGAGATGTGAATAGTGTAACTTACGATAAATAACAACGATCCCTCTAAAGTGATACGCCATTTTTATAATTGCATCGAAAAAGTCTAAAATCATGCATGTTTCATAAAAAATACCATTTCGAATATCACGCAGTCCGCAGTGATTTCTTTGTATTAAATAAATATTTTATAAAACGCGCGCTTCCTGTACGGTCTTTTTTTTTATTCATGTAAATTTTCAATAATTCAAGATTTTTTCTCAGTGTCAATGTACATAACTAACTCTAAAAATTCCAACGGAAATTTAATGAAGCGCATTTATTTCTCTACTTCTTACATGTAGATAGCAAATACTGTAAATGATAAGGAATTAGCTCTGCCATATATAAACGAGTCAAGCGGATTCAAAACTTCGGACTAATTACAGATCTCTAATAATCATTTTTATGTATGCCGCAAAATGAAGCAATTTATTTCTACACTACTGCTCTTTACTTTTATATTTCTTACATCTGTTCGTAAGTAGAATACAATATAATACCAAAGAAATCATACATTCAAACATCTAACATCGAGATTCGATCTACATTCAAAACGTATTTGTTTTTTGTTTCAAACATTTTTAAAATATGTTATCATGGTATACGTGTCCATATTTATTTTTGCTCACGTAATTATGCATTTACCGAAAAAAATGTCTTTATAATTGCTATGAAATCATTTGTCGTACTGGATACGTTAACTAGACCATAAAATTCGCGTGCCTAATAGATTATTATCTGAAATTTATTAAATATATATACTAGTATACATTTGTTTTAATTCCTTTTATGATTCCTATTTTAATTGCCACGCGGATGTTTAAGTAGATGGCCACGTCGACATTTTCGTATGGGATGTTACCATATGTTACACTAGAATCGAATGTATTAAACAAATTAAGGTACATATTCTTCATTTTTTTCAGAGATTTCTTCTTATATATAAATAAATATGGTTAATTTTATGACTGTTTCTCATATTTATTGATAATCTCGCAAACATTATTTGTTGCAAATCTGATTCGCTCTTTATTACTTTTAGTTATTTTAAATCTTCACTCATTACCCTGGCGGGCCGAAGGGACCGAATGGAGCCTCTACAAAGTACCCGTAAAGACCCCATGGGGTCCCCATTCGGTTCCTTTTTTAAAAACTCGAAAAAAGAGCAAAATCAACTTTCAAATTGTTGAAATTCGGATTCTACGTTTTAAATTTAAAAATATAAGACGTATAACGCCTGCTGACTGCTACACAGAAAAATCTAGGGGTTCACTCATGTTGCGGCTCACATGAAAGTTGGTGTCATTTGGAACTTGAGCTCCAATAGATACCTGTAGAGACCCAAATGGGTTCGTTTAGAGCACACTTGAAAAGAACAGCATCAAGGCCCATTCACAAGCTCCCGCTTGCAAAGTCGAATTGGTAAGTTAGCAATTTACAGAATATGTCAGTTAAACAAACACAAACGATATTAATATTTGTTCATTTTTCTTCTTACTTGTTAAGGTTTACTTATTTTAGAATTTTTAATACAAAATTGGCTTAAATCTACACCATCTTCGAATTACCATAATTTAAAATGATTGGTCAATTAATAATTGGAAATGTAATGCAATTTTATTGATTGTCAGTGAAAATGTATTACTTACCTTACCCATTTTAACCTACTCTTAAAAGTTATTAAAAATCTTAAAAATTATTTACATAATTTTATTGAAATAGTCTTTGATGTACAATTAATAAACTTTTGTAATTAATTATTATTAAGTAAATCTTTTAGAAGCATAGCCTTCACCAAGCACTATTAAGATCAGCTCAGCGAATTAGCCGTTATTAATATTTTCAAATATTACAATGACCTTTTGTTGTTTTAAATTTAATGAAAGTAGAGAGACTTATTGATAATGACTTATTTATAAATGTGAGCATAAACAATTCATTTATCGACCAATCACTTACGACGAGAATTTTCTTGCACATGAAGCAGTGCTCCCAATTTTTGGAACTTTTTGAACTGTGCTTGCTTCGCGCCAACAACACGATTTGTTAATTTAAAGCGCGCGCATTTTAAATTATATAAATATTTAAATGTTATATTTATAATAAAGAATGATTGGGAAATGCTTCAAAAGTGATTTATTAATCCTAAAATAGAATTTTTGAGTGACAGGTGAAAAAAAATTGTGATTTCATTACAAAAAAACGTTTTTTATTTTGAATTTGAAAAAAAAACACAATTTTCAATTAATTTTTCGTAACTTTATTGATTTTATTTTAGTTCAAATTGTTGTGAATAAAAACAATAAAAATTAGAAACTCGACAGAGAGAAGATTAATCATTCTGATAAAAAATATTTCTTTCTCTGAACTCGGAATTCAAAACGTCTTTTTAATTAAAATCGAATTAAATTTTTATCTGTCACTTCAAACTTTTATTTTAAGATTAAGAAATTACTGTTAATGCATTTTATAATCATTATTTATTATAAATATCACATTTGAATAGCGACATTATTCAAAATTAGCGCGCCAGCAGTAACCAATTGTTTTGCCGGCGCGACGCACGCGCAGTGCAAAAAGTTGCCAAGATTGTGAGCACTGACATAAATAAGCCTTTATATTTACAATTTTGCTACGTAACCTGCTAGTGATATTTATCAAGTCATTATATCTATTTTAATCACGTTATTATTTTTTTATTTAATCATCTTCATTAATTTATTTCCACCAGAGTTCGATTACATGTGTGATTTAGGGTAAATATTGTGTTATTAATTAATCATAATATTGAAGTGGGCAAAGCAAAAATAGGTTCTTTAGAAATAGGCTCAATAGCATTTGAGATCGTTTCGAAACCCAAATGTGGTATTATTTAGAGCTCATTTATCGTTTTGGGTTCCTTTTCAGGAAGTAGAGTTCATTTTTTTGCAGCTCCTTTGGAACCAAAAGCGGGTTCCAAGGGAAACTTCAGTTTTTTCTCTGTGCTTGCAGGCGATGCGTTTGAAGTGTAGAAGTCAACCGGCGTTATACGTCTTGTATTTTTTTTAAACTTTATAGCGTTGCAAAAAAACTATTGCGATTATTCTGTGACCTTCTGTAGGGAATTTTAACGTAGACTCCGAATTTCAACAATTTAAAAGTTGATTTGGCTTTTTTTCGAGTTTTTTAAAAAGGAACCTAATGGGGTCTTTACGGGTACTTTGTAGAGGCTCCATTCGGTTCCTTCGGTCCGCCAAGGTAATTTTCGTTTTAATTAGAATTTACTTAAAAGCCTTTTAATTAGAAATATCATATAGAAAACCTTCTGACAATTAGAAAACATTTTTGCTTCGTAATAGAACTCTTGCGCGATTAATTTGAAACTTTCAAAATTATCTAATAAGTTTTTAAGAATATTATACATGTTGCATCTAAAATCATAAGGTTTTGCAGAAGACTTGAAATTTTCTATAAATTTAAGGTTGTGTTAGTTTTTTTTACCGAAAATGAGCAATTTTCATTAAAATCATTAATCATTAATTAATTATTATTATTATTATTAATTAATTAATTAATCATTAATCGAAATCATTAATATGCTTCCCCATTATCAATAATTTAATAAATTTGCGCTTTTCGGCTTTATAAGTCTTTTTCACCAGTATTAAAAAAAACTTGTGAAATTTAAACAAGAATTAGAATCTTGCAACAATTTTTCATTGTGGCAGACTTCCCCTGGCACCTTGGCAATGCTTAAACGTCGTTGAGGCAAAATCTGAACAAATGATGTTCGCAAGAAAATCACTTTTTTATTCAGTCACAAGTATCAATAGTCGTTTTTTTAGAATATCTAGCGAGCCCCGTAGCTTTAAAAATATCCATTGGTTACCGAGATAGAACATCGATTTTCGGGAACATCTCCTAAAGGATGTATCTTATAACTTAAGTACTTCACATATGCTTCAAACAAAATTTAATTACCTTCAAAATGAGCCCTATAAATAAAAAAAACATTTACGTTTTACCGATCTAGAGCGCATATTAGTAAAGCTAGTCAGTGGAAAATGGGGGCTCAGGAGTGTATTTTATTCATGGTATGATTATCGGTGTTGGTAGAGGACTGAATTAACTTGAAAGTGAGTCCTCGAACATTCGAAAATGTGCAATAGCCACCTATATAGAACGTCTGAACCTGGACCCTTTTTGCTCATTTTTCACGAAAGTCGTTGAAAACCATTTTTTCAAAAATTATGACAATATGATCCGCTTCGTGTTAATATTTCTTGTATTGTGTGTTCATGGAAAAGAACTAAGCTTATTTGGAGTCCAGAAATAGCGTCTTTTTGAGACGCAAGGTTTCTAAGCCAAAAAGGTAAATATTCATTCTGAGATTGAAAGATGCAGTCGTTAAATTTCCTTCGTTTCATATTTGAAACTTGAAATGCATCCTTTTTTTATTTATGGCATTATTTGAAGTCATCGGCTTATATTTCATTCGTCATTTAAGAGAATATTATGTTCAATATTTTGGTTCGAATTTTTTTAGCACCTTAAGACATGAGACATTTTTTAAAAACTGATTTTCAATGATTTTCGTGAAAAATAATCGAAAAGGGTTCACGTCGAGGAGCTCTATCAGGTCGGTAACCGATGAGTATTTTTATAGCTACGGGGCTCTTTCGAAATGTGATTTAATTCCCTGCAAATTATATTATAATATCAAATTTTGTGATAAAATATATCTCTGAGGAGATATTTTCAAAAAACCGATTATTGGTACTTTTGACTAGACAAAAAAATCATTTTCTCGCAAACAGGATCTATTAAGGTTTTGTCTCAACGATTTTTGAGCATTTCTAGGTACCAGAAAAAGCATGCCACATTGACGTTTCTTAGGGTTTTCAAGCAGACTTTTTTTTCGTCCCGAACACTGTGTGTTATTTTTCAAATTGGAACTTTCGACAACCAGTTTATCGAGAATAAAAATTCCATGAAATTCGCGGGATTCATGTAATTCACGGAATTCATTAAATTCTCGGAATTCATGGCGTACACGGAATTCATGAAACTCACTGAGTTAATGGAATTCTTGGGATTCCTTGAATTCACCAGATTCATGTAAGTCACTGAATTCACGGACTTTAAGAAATTTACGGAATTCAAGTTATTCACGGAATTCGTGGAACTTAATAAAATCACAGAATTCACGGAATGCATTAAATTCATTACGTCTATTCCTTCAATTCCATGAATTCCGCGAATTGAGTGAATTCCAATAATTCCCTGAATATCACAAATTCTATCAATTTCGTGGATTCCTTTAATTCCATTTATTCCGCGAATTTCGTAAATTTCATGAATTTTGGGAATTCTATGAACTCCATAAATGCTGTGAATTCCATTAATTTCGCAACTTTCTTCAATTCCATTAATTTCTTTAATCTTATGAATTCCGTGGATTCCATGAATTCTGCGAATTTCCTACATTTCATGAATTTCTTCATTTCCGTAAAATCCTTAAATGTGCAAAAATTCTGTTTGAATTCCGTTTATTCCGTAATTCCACAAATTCAATAAATTCCGTGAATTCTACAAATTCCATGAATCCCGTGAATATCATGAATTCCATAAATTTCTGGAATTCCACGAAATTCGTGATTCCTATGAATTCCGTAAATTTTCCGAATTCCGTGAATTCCATAATTGCTGGGAATTTCATACATTTCGTGAATTTCTTTATTCCCATGAATTCGATGAACTCTGTCAATACCGTAATTTACTTGTATGTCATGAATTCCGTGAATTCCATGAACTTCATGAATTTCGAGAATTCCTGGAATTTTTTTAATTTGATGAATTCCTAAAATACGAAGAACTCCTTGAATTCGCTGAATTTTTTGAATTCGCTGAATTCCTTGAATTCGCATGGCTTTTCTTCAAACTATTGTGATATAATAATTGTTAAACAAAAATCATTAGCTGGAACTTCCTTTCTAATATCTGAACATTTTCAGGTTATCTGGATATTTGTCAAAGGAAGTCGGTTATTTTAACAAAAAGCATTAGGTTTTGAAAAAGATTTACAATTCTGAACAAGTTTCTGTTATATTATTTTAATGTTATGTTAGCGTTTTTCAATGTCGCACAAAATAAAAAAGGGGAAACGAAAATGTAGAGGCAACCAAGCACATCCCCTTCCCTTTTGTGTATTCACAAGTTTTTCTGATAAAATTATAATATTTACTTCCCAGCTTTCAGTGTTCATATATTTTATGTAAAATTAACTTTATGAGAATTGCCATAAATGACAGGATACGAGTAATTCACTTAAACCATTTCATTCATTACTTTTTTAGTCTCTTTATATCCGTTTTTATTATTCCAAGTTTAAAAACCTCTTTTCATTTTCTGTATACAGAAATATCATCAGGCTTGCCACCAATACTTCCAAAAATCTTAGCAAGAAGAACAGATAGTCAACAAGAACGAAATGCAGGGAATACGTATGGCACACGTAGACGCGACCACCCTTACAGTCGGTTATTATCAGATCCATCTAGTTTTCCGTCAAAAAATCCAGATTTAAACAATGAAGAACGGCACTTTAATCGCGAAGGTAGGTCATCTCGAACGAGACAAATCTCGAAAATGCACATTTCCCGATATTGACCGAATTCCCAGATTACGAACCTAAGTTTCTTGACAAATCAAAACAAATCTCAAAATGTAGAATAGTATTCAAGCACTAATATGACGAGGGTTATTCTTCAGGTTCTAGAAAATTAATAACACGTGCACTTATGACAATGGACAACTTTAAATGCGTTTTTCTCTAAAACGGGTTTTCCGTAGTTTAAACTTCAACATTGACCCAGCAAATCGTTTCTCTTCCAACGAGGAGAAAAATAGATATTAGCACAGATTATCTAGATATTACTAGTTAATATCTTAGCGATTCAACTATGGGACAGAAATTTGATATCTTAATCCTCAAGCATTTGCCTTTTTTGTATAATTATGCAATTTCCGTGTAAAACGGATAACACACTGTTCAAAGCCAATATGAAAGATCCCTGTAGCCAAGTTCTAATTTTCCTGATAAAATGATGATAAATACAAAAGCAATTAATTTTTTCATAGAGTGCCTATTTTTTGAGATATTTGAAAGATCAAACTTAAAAAAAAATCACCTGAAGAACATGAAGAAGATGAAGACGCATTCACAAACCAAGCGCTTGCAAAGTTGGGCAGGTAAGTTAGGAATCGATTAACAGTTGTCGGTCGATGCCTTTAGACGAAAACTTTCTTGCATATGAATATGCCTTTATGTTGACAACTTTGCTACATAACCTGCAAATTATATTTATGAAGTCATTATATCAATTTTAAATACGGTATTATTTTGTAATTTAATTATCTTCATTAAATAATGTCCAAAAGAGTTCGAATACATCTGTTCTTTAAGGTCAATATTGTGTTATTAATTAGACATAATATCCAAGTGGGAAGAGCGAAAAATAGGTTCTTTAGAAATAGGTTCAATTGCAATTGAGATCGTTTAGAACTTCCAAGTTTATTTTTGTTGCAGCTCCCTGAGAATCAAAAATAGGTTCCAATGGAAACCACAGTTTTTTCTGTGCTTGAGAGAATCGAACTTTGTTCAAAATCGGAAAATAGGCTAATTTTTACGACATGCTTTCTTGACCCCGTTTTATCCGTTCATTAAGTTTTGGATCATAATTTCAAAAATTATAGGTTATATTGTCTTAATTATTGATCGATTTATTTTTATGAGCTATTTATAAATATTCTAATGATGTATCGTTTGTATTTGAGGTACCATAATTTGTTTCGTGGTTGTCATCATCAATATTTACGCTGCCACGCCGTCTCTATGATATTCCGTGAATTTTCTTATATCTCCTTTTATAATTACGGGATAAAGTTTCAACGACGTATTGTTATTATTTAAATTTGCAATTACAGTGAACTTCCATTTATGGCGGCATTTATAACAAAAAACACAAAAAATGTAAGACAAAACATTTTTGCTGCTGGATTTCATATCGAAGAATTTGTTTAATGTAACCAAATTAGTGCAAAAAATGTTGAACTTTCGAAAAATGGAAAACAACAACTTTAAAATTCAAGATGGATGTCTGAAAATAGCGAAATTAAAAAATCTGGCCCCGAAATTGCAAAATTAATTTGTTTAGAATAATTGTTTAAAAAATTATTTCTAATAATTGGATTGTTCACAAGATGCGTACACAGTAATACAATAATCTGAATTTCAGTAGAGAAAGGCGGTTGACTTTCAGATGTAACCAAAAGGATCATTCGCCAGTTGAAAGTCAACTGCTTTATGTACGTAAAATATATTTATAGGTTAATTTGAGACAGAAAGATTGTTGCCGTCCTGTCAACGCCTGCGTGTGAAATGAAACTTGTATGTTGATTTAAGTCAGCTGATTGTTGAAATACCAGGTACAGAACGTAAATCTTCAATCCTTTTTTATTTATTTTTTTTCACATGTGAACGATTATTCTATTCATAATCAAAATCCGTTATAGATCTGAGTACACATATCGAAATAGGAAACGTTTACGAAACGACTATACCATGTGCTCAGTGTTGACCGATACTATCCAGCCAGCGCTATCGACACCATATTGGCTACTCTCAGCTGCTCTCTTGCGCCTCTTCTAAAATCGCCGAAATCCGTCCAAGTGTTTGCGCATCGCATTTCGCGCATCGCACTTCGCGCAGGCCTTTCTGCCAGCACAAGTTGAATTTCAGAGCGCGCGAATGAAGATCATTCTAAACTCAACATACCTGTCAGTTAATCTTCATGTTAATCGTATGTCAGATTCGAGGGACGGCGCTTAGGTTCGATTTTTGGTTGAAATTAAGTGACTTACTTAATTTAATGCAAAAATGAAATTCATTAAAATTGAAACTTCATCATCTTCCATTACTGTTTATGCTTTACATGGTTTTTAGGTCCGGTGAGTACGAATCTGGCGTCAAATTTGAAAAATCAATGTGTTTAAACAATTTTTTAACAAATTGTTGCAATATTTAAGTTTTTGCAAGATGCATATGCTTGCGTTGGTTTTTGTGTCCCCTGAGTACGAGTCTGGCGTCAAATTCGCAAAATCAATGTGTTAAAACCATTTTTAAACCATTTTTTAACCAGTTTTTAACAATTTGTTGCAATATTCTCTTCTGTCAGCCGCCGTATTTGACGTTTACCAACTGTCACCGCGTCGAGGTCGAAGGATAGACAACGACGTAGCCAAAGAGAAGTTTACTACTAGTGTGCACTGCGCAAATGAATTGCGCAAAAAACAAATGAATTTCACAAATCTGATACATCCTATGCTAAAAGTTCCTTCTGGTCCCAGAAAGTATTTAAAAAGAGGTGAAAAATTTTTTAGAACAGTTATAAAGAATACGAAAATACAGAAAAATAAAAAAAAAATTAATTTAAAAAATTTTAAAAACAAAAAAGTACGAAAAACCCAAATAAAAAAAGACTACAAAAAAATAAATACATGTTTATCCTTCGACCTCGACGCGGTGACAGAGGGTAAACGTCAAATACGGCGGTTGACAGATGGGAATATTGCAACAATTTGTGAAAAAATTGTTTTAAAAATTGTTTACACACATTGATTTTGCAAATTTGGTGCTAAATTCGTACTCAGCGGACACAAAAACCATAAGAAGCATATGCATCTTGTGAACAATCTAATTCTTCGGAATAATTTGTTTAAACAAATAGTTTAAACAAATTAATATTGGAATTTCAGGGCGAGCTTTGTAATAATTGACCCGAAAAATTATGAAAAAAATATATAGGTTCTTTGGGTAATAGTCAAATTCATTGCTGTTATTTGAGGGTAGCAATAACAATTTCTTTTTTTTTAATCCGCCATTTTGAAACATCCATTTTGAATTTCAAAGTTGTTGTTTTCCATTTTTCAAAAGTTCAACATGTTAGTGCACTTTTGTGCACTAATTTTGTTACATTAAATAAATTTTTCGATACGAAATCCAGCAGCAAAAATGTTTTGTCATAAATTTTTCCGTGTTTTTTGTTATAAATGCCGCCATATTGAATTTTCTGGTAAACGAGCAATTATTTTGACTTCATTTTGTCCTGTTAAAATATTTAATTTTGGTGTTTATCACTATAAATTGCAAAATTACAAATCCTTACAAAAACCAAAAATAAGATTTCACAGAATTTGAAGTATTAGAAAAATGTGCCTTTTCTAATGTTCTGAATATCAGTATGTTATTGTAAAAATGTACCAATAGAAACCAAAAAAATATACATTTGTACCGCATGATGGTTTTGACTTGTACTGCAATGGCAATGTTTGTGTAAATATTAAACTAAATATAGAATAATGACATTTTCAGCGGAAAATATTCATTCTCAATTAAAAAGAAATGAAATTTCAATAAAAGTAATTACAATGCAAAAAAGGGATTATTTTTATACCAAAAAATCATACATTTTAAGAAAATAATTTGAATTTTCGAAAAAGTAGTTACATTTTTAACAAAGCAGATTAATTTTTAATTGGAGAACATTAATATTAAATATATACATACTTATAGAGACTGTAATTTAAAAACCGCTTAAAACACTTAAAAACAATAAATTGTAATGCAGATTACAGGAAAGTAAAAGTTTTTCCCATTATTTGGTCGAATTTTGTCCTTTTTTATTTTTCGTATATTGTTGTATTCCTTTCCTGCAAGACTTTACTAAAAAGTGCAACTACAAGAATTTACAACTGCAAGCATCTACAGGAATTTACACTTTTTGCATGTAAAAAGTTGTTCTTTTTGTACCTGTGGTGACAAATATTTGGAATAATGCAAGAAGCTAATTTTAAATGAAGATGTGTGCATAATCGCTATTCCATAAATTATTTGTAGTCGCTTGGTGAAGGAGATGAGCTGGAGGTTTCGCCTGTAACGTTGATTACGATATTAGGAATTTGATCCACTATAGCGTCGATACAGTCAGAGACATCCCAGAATTTGTCTTCTTCCGCAAGAGCATGACGCACGAAATTACTCCACGCCTCTTTTGTGACCCGACCAAGTGCTTCGTGTATTAGCCTCTCGACGTCCGCAACCTATAGGAAAAAAATTGATCATGAATATTTTGTATACATTACCTTAGAAGTGAGGTTGTTCTTTTTTACGTGTTCCTTTACCATGGACCATACCATTTCAATCGGATTCAATTCACAATGATAGGGGGGTAATCGAAGAACAGCTTTCTTAGCTTCTTTGGCTAATTCTTCGATTACTTAACTATCCAATTGCAGTTTGAAATCCTGAACTATCAGCAGGAATTCGGCTTTGATCATGGTTGCGTCTACCAGGTGTCCCTTTCCTTGCAACCAGTCTTGAACCTCGTCTTTCTTCCACGAGCTATTCGGTATTCGCTCAGTTTTTACTGAGTGATGAGGTGCATTATCCATTACGATAACACAATTCTCATCCAACTTCGGTAAAATGTCATTGAACCACTCTCGAAATGTATCAGCATTCATCTCATCGTGATAGTCAGCTGAATTTTTTTTAGACTTGAAACATAATAATCTTCCTGGCAGAAAACCTTTTTCGCTGCCAATGTACAAAATTATCAATCGTTTGCCTTTGTCAGTTGGGTGTGGTGCTCCTGTTGTGAGACCACGAAGAAAGGCATCTTTATGTGATTTTATTTATCCCTCAAACCATGCTTTACACGGAGAAAAATGGATGGTCAAAGTTATATGGTCAAAATTTAGAGAGCCAGCAAGTCTGTCTGCATGGTCTGCATGGTCAATCATGCGCGTGAAAATTTAAAGGGTATCGCTAATTGGCTCCAATCAGCATAACGAAATCATAGACAGCATTGTGATATATGTTAAAAAGATAAGGTTTTTACCAACTATTTCAGTGCAAAGTGAAGTGTATTTATTGAGAATTCATTAGAAATATCTTATAGTGTAAGTACCTGTTTTAAATAAGTAATTGTAACGTTAATATTTTCTATCAGTAATGTGACATTTAAGACATTTAATTAAAATCTTTTTGAAGTTAATGTAAGTTTAAAATAGATTATAATTATTTGAGTAATCACTGTTAATTATAGCATTAGTCGATTTAAGATAAACTTGAATTGTACTCATTAATTTGAAACTAAATCATTATTTTTCAGTTCTGACATCAACTGCTGAGATTCATGCAAAGACAGATGGCAGGGGCAGGGTCAATGCACTCGTGATCCTACATCCAGTTGATGGAGTCGAATATCTGAGAAAATCAGATCGACCATCTGAGATTTCCAAACCGGCCCTTCACAATGATCGGGTGAGCCAGCTTTAAATGACCGAGACGACGGTCTGAGGCAATCCAGTCGTCTTTCTGAGATTGTCGATTCGGACCTCTCGTTTTTATCTTTTAGAGATAGCCACTTTATCCATGTTCAAGAGATGTCCTATAGTCGACCCTGCAATATGATCTGTCTGCACATTTATATGGCCAAACAGACCTTAGATTTTTCTACGTGTAGAGAAAAGGTCGCCTGCATTTAGCCACGTTTCATCCAAATAGTAGATAGATCTACCCTCTTCGCGAAATTTTCTGATCACCCTCAGAAACCTCCGGCGCCAAACAAGTAAATCATCTCGCTCTGTCAGCATACTATTCCGTTAACGCGTTGTGTATTGGAAATTTAATTTTTTAACAGTCTGTATAAAGATATCCTTTTAAAATCTGGAAGATCAACATGTTCATTCACTACGTGTAAAACTTTATCCAAATTGGGGAACTCAGTGTTGAAGTAAAAGAACTGAAATTTTCTCCTTATTTAATTTTTGTCGGTGTCGTCCACGGTTTCAGTGAGTCGAATTATATTTTTTTTGTGATTTGACTTCGCCCATCCTTTCGTATTCTTATATTGTATTTCTAATCGCTTTTCTTCCAGTTTCTGTGTTTTCATTTATTGTACGAATTACTGTTTTTTTATACGTCTGGTTCACCCACTTTCATATTCTTGTATGTATTAACAATCATTGTTCTTTCCTTGCCGTGTACCACCTGAAATGCATGAAATTAATTATGAATGATGAATGAAAATTTTATTTGTCAGGTGGATTTTCTACATAATGTAGTTGAATTTTCAAACAAAAAACTAATATTAATTGAAGAATGTGTCTATACAGTTTAAAAATTAGAAAAGTAATATAAATCAAATTGCATATTGAGCTAAAGTTTCTTTCAATTAAACTTCTTTAAATTTTCAACTTTCCTAGACAAGCATTGTATCATTGGAATCGGATAAATGCGTAGATGCGGATTATGCTATTTTCAAATAGCTAATTGAAACGTTTAAATTGTGAACATTTCCTTACTTTGACCTTGTGTGGACCAAAAATCCCTTCTGGGGTAACCTTATCCACACCTGAGTTTGGTAAGCAAACAGACAAGTAGTGAAAAAGATAAATCCAGTGTCGTAAATAAATCAAAGAATATAGTTTCTAATGAATTTGAAGAGGTTCACTCAGAATGGCTGAAACATCTCTACAAATCCCGCCTTCTTGACAAATTTAACAATGGGCTGCGCGAAGAAAATCAAAATTGGTCGTTCTAGAGGGTCTTCTCTCGAGGGAACAGAGTGTAGAAGGATGCGCTACAGCATACCCTTCTAGTATCCCTTCCGTATCATGCAACAAAAACTAAAAAAAACCATTAAGACTGATTAGGCGACTAAGGACGCGCTTAAAGTCGCCTTGAGCAGAAGTTATGACATGTTTTTAAATTTTTAACGCTGCCAAAAACACTATTGCAACTACGCCAGGATTGACTCGATCAGGCCGCATTTCTTTCCTAACCTCAAAAAAGTAATTAAAGATTAAAGTTTTTTTCACTTAATTTGAGACTAAGAACGAAACGCGACCTGACCGATACCAAAAAATCTCGGATTCGGATTTAGGAACCCCTTAAAAAGTATCGAAATATTTGCCTCGTCATTTCGACAAGGCTTATTTTTTTCATGTGCTTGTGTTATCAGTGATGGTGATTACCGGTTTTCATATTCTTTTGGAAATAAATTTTTAAAATTGAAATTTCTCATATGAGAATAGAAATTTACTAAATTCCATAAAAATTAACAGAATAAACTAAAAACCATAACGTTCGACAGAGATAAGGTGGCATTCGGACAGAATTTGGCCTCTCTTCATTTCGCGGCAGTTCTAAATATTTGGGGTTCATCGGAATTTTTTTTTTTAATTTCTATGTTTCTTTTTACAGTATCAATGAATCAAAAGCAGAAATTTAAGACAGTGAGAATTGATGAACGTGATTATAAAGTACCCACTGGTTCAACTAAGTGTAAACGTCCGCCACCTTCTGAAGGTTTAACTGCTGCAGGTAATTGGAAATTCTAAATCCAATCAGAAATAAATAGTATATATAATTACGCCTGAAAGGCGTATTTTTCCTAATTATTGCGTATTTTATGGGTAGACGCAAACGATTGCCATGAACATATATACACAGTTGGAATGTGAATATTAAACATATTATCTTGACAGGCTAGCAAAATGACAAAATTACACGGTACTTCGATTCCGTCATTATGAAATTAAAGTATATTGTTTACCTTAAAGTACTGTGAAATTTAATTAATAGTCATGAATTAACATAAATATTGAACTATATACAGCGGCTGTTGAACAATTGTAATTTTAACTTTAATCGGTTATTTTTCCAACTATTATTTAATTATAATATTTCATCCAAACGAAACAAAAACGAGCGTTTTCGCTGCGCTGTCGGAAAAATATGTGAATTTTTTTAAGTGCTCCTTCGAAGCATTTAAAGAGAGCATGGTTCTTTAGAGTATATTATCTCGATGAAATTAAAATTTTCTCGGTAAAAAGTGTCGAGAATTTTAAAATTGAAACGTATTCTGCTACATTTTGGCATAAAAGTGAAAAAAACGAAAGAATTCAATTTAAATTGTCGTCATTAGATAAACCAACCCCCTTTGTTCTCATACAATCCAAAATGCCAAATTTTTCCAGCTCATACTGATCCTGTAATCAGTCATTTCAAAGTTACGATTTCCGCTTTCTATAATTAACAACGTGAAAACTCGTTATAGCTCCGCTTTTAGACAAAATAGTATATGGACCTCAAGCAAAACAGTCTTTTACGCCTTGTCTAAAGTTAAGTACCTCGACAGTAATAATATTAACCGTCCTCGCTCTAAAGTTCAGTATATTATATTAATTTTTTATTCCTGAAAATAATTAGTAACTCAAATTTCCATACAGGTACAGTCCAAGATCCAGTACCTATTAAAGAAAACTATATACTAAAACGTGCTGGAAAAATAATTGGGAAATTCACTCGACAAGGCACAAAGCTGGGGGCGATATCATACGAAGAAGGTAATTTAAAAACTAACATTTAATATAATATTTTTAGAGAATACTGGGCGAAACGGCCAGTTTTTTGTCTGAGTATGGAGTAGTTTATATCAACGGATCCAGAGGTTACTCGGGTGAGTACACACCTCCCCCAAAAGTCCAGATTCATACCATGATTCTTAGCTCCTTAAGTGGAAAAAAATTCTTTCTCTGAATCCATCCTTAGTTTTCTCATGAAGCATTTTTTATAATTGCAAAGTAACGTCCCTGCAGAGTCTTATGTTTATATTAACGGATTTAATTTTGACTAGAAGTATTTAATTTTTTAGGAAACTATTAGTCAACTCGTAATTTATGGCACAATTTATTAGTTCTAAGTTATGGATATTTTTAAGTCTAAAAATTATTAGTGGACATATAATATGTTTTCCTTACTGTTTCAGGTTCCCAGATCAAATATAATAATGAGGATGTACTAATGCGTGGCGTCCGTAACATTGGATTTTATGAGACTAATTATGGTTTTCGTCCGCTTTTCCCAGAGGAGGCACATGCACTTCATTATCCTTTTTAAAAACTACAATACAATCTAAGATAATATTATACAGAAATTGGCCTTAATTTTCCAGGTTTTTCTAAATAAGGGGTGAAATTGGTTAGCGTGTGGTGGGGGAGCACGAAGATAAAAGTCAATAAAAAAGTTACTTTTTGGCCAAAACTTGAATTTAATATGCTTAAAATAACTTATTGTAAACATAACTTACTTACAATTACTTTAACCTACTGTAGATTAGAGAAAAAAGAAAAAAATACAGTCATTTATAAAATACTTATTAACAAATATATCATTTATATTAATATATTAAAACATTTCGTAAATTAAGATAGTTATTCAAATCATTTTCAAAACAAATATTTTGGATCTAAGCCACGCAAAACGATAAGTTGGTTTAGGTGCTACCCCGAAATACGTGCGCGCTGCTGATTACCTATTAGTAGACATGTGGGTATTCCCCCTTCATTTATTTCAACACGGCTAACGGATTCGAAATATCTTTCCGAATACCTGCTGCTACAGGTTACGAACCATTGTTCTGGTGTCATCAGTAACTCCAATTTCGACCAATTTAGCTGTGAGAAATAGCGCACATTAGTATGAATAATATCTATATTACAAATCTAAAAATCCTTGGGTAAATCATACCCTAAAATAACATGTGAATCTACTTAAGGGTTTTTCCAGTAGAGGTTTGTCTGTTTTAAAATAAGAAATGAAGAAAGCTGGTACCCTACCTACATAATTTACTGCATTTGCTTGTGCGGTATAACCGGGAGTGCATGCCGCTTGAACCTCGGATCAAGGATCGTCGCTACCGCATATGGCATCATCATCTCAATTCATGAAAACTTACTTTCATTTAAAGTTAATAGTTTATTCTTGAGATTGAAAGCAATCGGAGAAATTGAGACAAATCCATCGACTATCTTGAAAAAATAAAGATTCATTATTATACGGAAGCTTTAGCAGATCTCTTACTTTTGTGAAGCATTCCAGTTCATCAGCAGCTGGCATGTTGGGAGGGTTCATCTTAGTGCCTCTCTTTCTGCGATTTTAGCAGCAACCTGTTAACGAAGTCAGACAGAAGAAATCTCTGTAGCATCTCGTGACACGAATTTCATCCAGTACGGACCTCCTGGATCAATTTAAGGCACTCATGGCCAAGTTTTCCGCTTCTTTTTGGAAATGTTCTAATTCTTAAGTCGCAACTTCACTCTTTCGAAAAAATCGAACGTATCAATCACGCAATCTTCAAATTCAGCATCCTCAATTTCTTCCCAATTTTCGGGAATATCAGTGACCTCGTATGTTTCTGACGGGACCTAACAGTTGTGAAGACCAATGCACTCTTGCCCAATGCCATTCATGAGGTGCGCAATACAGCTGATGCGCTTTAGAACGGCAAACGCTTCCGTAACCGCGCCTTTGATATTTGCTCCTCTGTCAGTGACCCTTGAAGACACCGCGCAGACATGGGATAGTTTTTCTCTCAATGAGCAACTTAGCACAAATCTCCACTGCTATAATGTCTGTTCCTGAAATAAAATGTAAACGTTGTATAACAAACACGGAAAGGATTTCTATATCAATTTTCCATGTATCAATAATCGCTGAATGGGAATTATTGTTAACTTCTACAAAATGGGCAGTGACACCCAAGTAAGACTTCATTGTGCTTAAATGAGTCCATATATTTGTAATTAGACAAATCGACACAGTTTTGTGTAGCATTATTTTTGCCTTAAATTAAGCGGATGTCTTAAATTTGACAATAATAATGTCTTAAAAAGAGCCATTTAGGGTCTCCAGTTCAAAACAAAACACAATTATGGCTAACCCTTAGTCTTTTGTACTAAAAACAAGCCCCACTTGTTCCTCGATCTGGGGCAGAAAGATTTGGGCTCTAAATAAGGAGGCAATGAGGCTCGCTTTAGCCCTCACAGTCTAGCTTTTAGACCTCTAAACAGCTATAGCTAATTTCAAAGCATTGCGACGTCACAGCAGCTGAGCGAGCCGAGCGAGACGCGTCGTATAGTCGTCGCACCTATCTGTTTCTTAATTGTTTGAGTAGAGGCTCTGTTCACCGAGTGAATAACTAACTGGATCACGAAATAACCTATAGGCGCGCATCTTTACGTATTTGGGCGGAGATACTGTCAAAGAAGGACTTGTCTCGAAGGAAGTGTCCAATATTGGAGCAGGCGCTCAATTTTTTAAGACGTTCAGGAAGCGTGCGTGTCAAATTGCTGAGAAAGGCTTCCATAGTTGCGCACAATTAACTTAATTATAATGTCTTAAAAAAAAGACCTAGAATGTACACGAATTCTTTTTATAGTCACATTTTAATCAATCATAGTTCCTTTTCTAGACCTATAATATATATTACGTTAGTGAGCAACATTCTTCCAGTTCTGAGCATAGGAGCGACGAAAATGCCTAGTAACATCGACTATGATATGATCTATTGTATTGCCGATGTAGTCCTAACAATTTTATTATTAGATTATTAATTATTATCATATTATTATTATTTGATTATTAGAGACATTCATTATATTTTAGCAAAAAGAAATATGAGTTACAAATAATAATTGTAACCTTTTCCTTCCACTCTGAAACCGAAAGAGTTTATCCCTTCAAAACAAGGAAGATGAATGGATCTTTTTTATACTATAGTTAGTTTAAATGAAATAAAGCTTTTCTTGTTCTGTGATTATCGTTTAAATTTGTTTTCAACGTTTTGAAACGGATTTAAAAAAAAAATTATTTTGGTTTCTTTGCCGAAAATGCTTCAAAAAATTAACATTACACATATTTCTATTAAAGAAAACGTGCCGTTTGAAAAGAATAACAGTAATTGTAAACAAGAAAAATGTCTTCTTGCATAACCATCCGAATAACAATCGCTTTGCAGTATTGGAAATGCACTTGGAATGACTTTCGCAGCATCCTGCTTATTTTTTGATAAACTGTTACTAAAGAAAACAAGGAAAGGATAGAAAAAGTCATGATTATAGACATTCAAAGTGACGTTTTATTACAACGAAATTACTTTCTAAAAAGTGCAATTAATTCTAGCCAGGCAATTTGAATGTATAAACGGTTTACAAATTTTAGTATCCACTCTTTTATTAATTGTGCAGAAATGTCACTGCCCGTCAGGAAGTATTGAAAATACATAACTATAATCTTTCTTTTATCGGGAGGAATAAAATGTTTTAAGTGTGTGACAAAATGACTTTCTAAAAGTATCAGCAAACAACAAAATTTGGACAGTGCGCACGACGCGGGCAAATGCTAAATTCACGCGAAATTTCTTATTCTTATTTCTCTTTATTTTCAAGCGAATATTATTTTCTGATTCGGGTGAGCGGTAAAATTTGTAAATTATGATAATATAAGTGCCTATGCAGTACATAACTCATTAAAAATTATCTTCTTTTTGGCACCCTAACTTAAGTGAACGAAAATAAGACAATTTTTAGGAAGCCAATACTGCAGAGACACTTATGCAAGTATATACTACACAACTTGCATTGTTTATCTGAATCAGAAAAGAATATTATTGACCAAAAAAGTACTTACAAAGCACTCATTTGAACCTCCATGATTCTCTTAAATCCTATTATATACCTATTTTCGACCAATTTATGATTTTCAAAACAATTATCAAATCTAAACTTAAATCAATATGATCTCTGCAGTATTGTACATGCGTCGCTCGGAGAAGCAGCGACGCAGACACTGTCCGATTTATATTTTACTCCTTCATTTTTCAACTCTGGCGCAGCTGTACAGTGAAACTCTTTTATAGTGCCGATTTTGGGGGCGATGGTGGGTGGAAACTAACTCGTTGTAGCCTGCTGTATCTGCGACTAACATGCTTGCCTTTCCGGCTCCACTTCACTTGTTTGGGATGATTCAATGGACGAAAAACGAGCTCAAGGCCCTTGGCATCGCCTCACGTAAGTTCATGCATATGCATAAGAGCTTGCACATCGATTCGTCTGTTTCGCGATTATACATTTCACGCTATCAAGGCGGACGTTGACGTTTCAATCTCCAGTGCCTTCATAAATGAGTTGTTCTAAGTACAGCTTACATCGTTGCAAATGGCAGAGATCCTCTTCTAATAATGGTCAGGAACCACGAGATGATTGACAAAGAAACGGTCCTTTACAAAGCCGCGGAGCAGACGGTCGAGCCCTTGGCATAAATTTTAATATCAGAAGTGAGAAAAGTGAATTACTCCATCTGGATGCTTCTTTTCTAAAAGCCGAAGTGAAGAAAGCAGAGAATGAAAAACTCCGCCAAGAGCTGCTTGACAAAAAAATGCACAGAACCGTTTACAAAACGTAGAAGAACAGTCCTCGTCAAAAGAACAAACTTTTGCTTTTCTCATTACATCAGAGCCTAATTCAAGTACAGAGCCGAACGCTCCTAGGGAGATAGAGCCAATTGTTTAAAGCGAGAAGTGCCGATTTTTCTGGAACTACAATTTGCGGGCAGCCGTCTCCGTGGCACACTCGAGGTCTGACATCGCTCTCCAAGACTTCGAGAAACGAACTATATTCGTGATCAAATTAGGTTCCGGCTGACTACACACATCACGGTTAAGGAGAAGGATAAGGAGGAGAGGTATCAAGACCTCAAAATGGAGCTACAAGGACTGTACCCAAAATATTCGGTGAAAGTAATTGTCCTTGTGATCGGTGCTCTCTGAGATACTCACTGGCTCATAACCCTGAAGCCATAGCAGCGTGCTAAAAATATGCCAAAGTACTTGCCAGATTAATGCAGAAAGCTGTCATCCTTGGATCACTTCGTGTCCTCAAAACGCACAAGGGTCTCGCCGGCCTGTCGTTGTGATTTGAATGTGCCCTGTGACCACCTATTTCACGGTCGTAAGAAATGGTCATAAGTGTGATTTACCGCGGTTATACTGAGAGCCGGTGTCATTTTTAAATGACGGCTGCTCCCAGCAGGACCATGCGGTGATTGTTTAATTGGTTTTTCGTGATCGTGCATGTGCGCGCGCGTTTGTGTATGTGTATGTGTGTGTGATTGAGAAGAAAGGGACCTAATGCGTCAAAGCTGAATTTCACAAGGCAATGGTGGGGCTGCTTTTCGTAGGGCTCTCGTTTCGTTTCCGCGTAGACTAAGTATGCCTATGTTTGTGGCTTAAGAACAAGAAAAATAATTAACTTAATTTAATTCTGATTATTGAAAATGAAACAGTGATTTAGAAACTATCGATTGACGTAAGAAAATAAAAATCGATTTTTTCCGCATTAGATCCCTTTATTCGTGGGGGGCAGAAGCAGGCAAGCGTGAAGTCGGCGGAAGATTGTCCAGTACAGATTTGATAGATAAGTTTATCATTAAATAAGAAGCAACATGAGCAGTTTATTCTACAGCAGTTAAAATTACTTAGTGGAAATAATTCATAAGCTCAAACATAAACAATGACGTTCTTTTTAGAAGGTTTTACGGCTATATATAACAATACTTTTAACGCTTTGCCACAAGTGAAGCAAATATAACTGATAACGAGACATGCAATTCATTGTATATTCTTGAAATTGTACACATATTGTCAATCTGCCCTATTTTTTCCTCTAAAAATGAAAAAAACAGATTGATAAAATATAAATATCTTAGAGAAACGAATGTTTAAAAACACCTTACCACGAGAATTAATTCAGACTTACAAATGAGACAGTGACTATATACTATCTTGTGAGAAAATTGATTAGTTACAGATCAACAATTTTTTCATGGTTCCTCTCAAATTCTCGACAGAAAAATGAAGTTTATTGTTACTTTCCTCTTCAGTTCAGCGTATCTCGTTACTGGTAAATATGTATAATTTATTAATAACATGTGATTTATACCTAATATAAAAGTTTTTTAACATTAAATCTACAAATTATCTCTTTTAATGAGACAAAGCATAGAAATCAATATGTAAATTGAGAAACATGTGCGTTCCTTTTGATACTCCTGAACTGTTAAATTAAAAACTTCAAACTACTGAAAAAATTATCAAAAATACTATAAATGTTATCTATTAGTGTTTTTCGCATGAAAAAAGTTTGTAAAAAGTAAGATTTAGCAAAAGACTTGAAATTTCCATAAAAATTTAAGTTATGTTCCTTTATTTCATCAAAAATAAACAATTTTAAATAAAAAGCATTTGATTCTCAGATTTAGCACTTTTTTTAACAACTTGAAATTACATTAGCGGTTTAAACCAACAAAATAATTTAAGTCAACAAATTTTTTTAGGTATGTCTCCAGATATTTCAATTTTCATTCAGTTAGGAATATTTTTATCGGCAAAAATTAAAAGTAGGCAGGATCTCTGTCTTCAATTTATATTCTTTTTTATAAATAGCACTTTATCTAGTCAATCTGCAATTCGACTTAACTGTTAAAAAATCGATTTTCGAGCATAAAAAGTAAAATAACTATACATAAAAATGAATCGAAATGTTTATATTTTCTGTATCTACTGTTTGCTATTTCTAAAAAAAAAATGCACTGCATATTCACAGAAATTACGCTTTTTTATTTTTCCTAGGGCTCCGAATCGATAATCCGGATCCTCCTTACAAAGTAGTTCGAATGTCAAAAGACCATCTTCCAGGTGTTTGGGTCCAATACGAAATAAGAGAACCCGGATATCCGACAAAAGACCATTTCGAGTATCATGCAGTCCGAGGACATTTAGATGTAGTAATAAAGGGTGACGCCATCATTGGACATGATGATAATGGTATATTTGAGCCAATATGTGATTCCGGGCTCAATTTTATTACGATGAAATTCGGACACCCAGCCCAAGATTTGAAAAGATTGTACATTGTAACAGCTTATGATTTGGGTATGTTTTTTCCCTTGCCAGAAAATACTATATATGAATTTCCTCTGCGAAGGGACATACCTCCCGCCTCCCGCAAAATTATCTACAAGAATGCAAATCATAAACACTGAAACCTTATTAACGCACATATGAATTTATTAGATACGTATTTCCTTGGTTTTTCTGTTAGGGACAGATAATAAATAAACATCAAGGATAATAATTTCAGTCTCACAGGTGAAGTCAAAAGAATATTAAGATCGCGTCCCAGTCAGATAGTCCCGCTTTAAGCCGGCCGCTGGCCGGGGAATCCGGCTAAAAACATCACGGTAAACTGGTCGGATCCCAGCTTCAATACCGGCCGGGAGCCGATCGTATAATCCGGCCAAAAAGCGGTTAAGAAATGTTGCTTCAGGCGAGAAATTGATAACTTATTTTGTCTTTTAAGGCACATCGTATAGATTACGATGATCTTTAAAAGTCAAATCAAGTGAACCAATTCTGGAAAGAAACTTGGAGTCGAATTTTATTCCCTGATGATAGAATCTCATAGCAATTTGGAAGCCACGTGGTGATTTTAGGTTAGGAAAGAAGAAAGTAAAAACTGTATACACAAGACTATGTTTTAATTAAAAATAATAATTATTCTCTCACTAAGTGGGGGATTCAAACTAATTACTGAAATAAGGTTGATTTTAACCATGAGTTTCGATTTTATTTGTGAATTTCGAAGAGACAACGCGACGTGAGTGCAAGGAGCATCCTCGTTCCAGGTGCGAAACTGAAAATTACTGAGTGTCTATGCAGACGCCAAATACAGCAGGCGCTATATTTGGCGGTAAATTTGAAATTGTACAGGATAAATATTATCTGCATATAGAGAAGTTTATAAAAATTGTATTATTTCTGTTGTTGCACATAGCATAATCGATAACAGTTTAATTTAAAATGTTAAATTATTCGAAAATATTTAATGTTTTTTAAATAATTTAAACAAGCTCATTTTTGTTTCACTTATCTAATAAATCTTTCAATTATAATTTTTAAAGAATAATTCATCTAGCATCCAAAATAACGTCTTTGATAATATCACGGCTCTTAAAAAATGTGTAATTTATACAAAAACATTAACCTGATTAGCGCCCAGCCGGCTCCCGACCATGGGATATAACCAGGGTTGTCCCGGCCAGTAACCGGCCGGCCCCGGACTACGTGATTGTGAATTGAAAACAATGTAAAAATATGAAAAAAGTTCATTGAATTCAGTAAGTTTAAAACGAGTTTAGAAAAGTTCAAGAGACTTCCAAAGAATTTGACGAAACGCCTAAGAATTCAAGGTGAGGTTAAAATAATTTGAAATCAAGTAAATAAAAACTTTTAAAAATTAAAAAAATGCCTGGGAATAAAGTCAAATTGATTAAATTTAGGCAAATTGAAGTTGATTTTATAAATTCAAGAGTTCCCGACAATTTGAAGGAATTCAGACATGTCATTAAAATTTAAAGGTATTTAGAGGAATTTAATGGAAATTTGAAGAATTCGATTAAATTCATAAAAAATCAAGCTGAATTTAAAAAAAATTAAGGTCAATTGAAAACAATGCAAAAATATGAAAAAATGTATAGAATCAAATATGTTGGAAATGAGATTAGAATTGAACAAAAACTTGTAAAAAATTAATTAAATTGAGTGAATTTAGCAAAATTCAAAACAATTCATGTCGAATTCCAAATGAAGTTATAAACATTATTTTAAAATCTCTTCAAACCTTTTAAACCCTACGAAATCCCTCACTTTTTGTGAATAAAATCTTTGAAATCCATTAAAATATTAAAATCCCTTTAAAATATCCAAACCCTTCGAAATCCCTTAAAGTTTTTTAAATCTCTTGAAAATGTTTTGGGATCTTTTAAAATAGCCTAAAATATTTTAAATCCTTTGAAATTCCTTAAAACATTTTGTAAAGCTCTTGAAAATGCTTGGGAATTTTTTACAATACCCTCGAATATTTCCAATCCTTTATAATCCCATTAAATAACTGAAATCCATTATTCTCAAAGAATTTAAAAAATTCAGGAAAACTTAATAAGAATTTAAAGTGTTTGCCATAAAAACTTCAAATCTCTTGAAATTATAGAAACCTTACGAAATACTTCAACTCTCTTGAATCAATTCTTTAAAGTCCACAAAAATACGTAGGTCACTCTGAAAGTTTCTGGAATGACTAAGAAAACATAATATTTTTTAACACAATCTGTATTACCACTTTTCAAAATTATCTCCACTAACAGATGCACATGTAGTCTAACATCACGTGAAATTTTATGAAATCTGGCAATATTTTCTGAAATTCTGGCAAATTTATTAAAATACCTGGAGAGCTTTCAAATTCCTTAAAATCATTGAAATCCTCGGAAATCTTGCAAATTCCTGCATAATCTTTTTAAATATATGAAAACCTTATAGTTCCTGTAAAATCGTTCCATTTCGTGTGAAATTTAACAAAAAAAGTGTTAATGAAATAATTGAGAAATCTTTTGGAATTTTTTTTAAATTCCTCAAATAGGGTACTTTATGGACCTCAACTGAATATAGGGTACAATAGGGGATAAAGGGACCAGTATATGAGGCCTGTAATTTTTTTAAACAATCTCTTTCTTTTTTTAATATTATTTTCAGAAATTAAAACCAAAAAACTATTGATTTAACTCGTATTTTGCACTATACTGTATGGCAATACATCATATGATTGAGACCTTTTTTATTTATTTATTTATATTATCATCGATGATAGCTTGTATTCTTGAGGAGAGGATGGAGCAAATACTGAAGAGTGCGCAGTTCCAAATTGTTATTTCATGATAATCAATAAACGCTGTGTTGTAATTCAAAAGAAAATTTTTACAGATCATTTACAGACCCACTCCTTCTCTCTACTTCTAATCCTTTCATTCTTTTTTTACCTCTACTGTCAGAGTTTTATGATTATTATTTTCATGTTATGAGAGTATGGTTTCCTCGTTTTCTCGATCTGATGCGCTCGCATGCGCATTCGCTATGTCGACCCACGCGCACTGCTGTATGTGCGCACCTAACATCATCATACTAGAGGAGGCATCCAATAAGTCAGTGTCTACAGACGTGGATTTTTCGGCCCCCACCACTCTTCCATCTGGGAGCGACACATTCAAACGTAGCGTGTCCGTGAGTCGGCTCTGTCAAATGCTGCGAAGCCCAGCCTTTGTAAAGTCGAAAACGCACGAGCAGGAACCCGAGCTCTCCCGACCTCACAAATGACGATCTAGCTGCTCCTCAAATTTATTCAGGTTTTTAAATCACGAGGTACTTTAGAACCATTAGGCTTATTGCGAAGAGGCAAATATAATTGACTTTATGTAAATAAATATAGGAGACAAGAATTCTGGGTCTAAAATGTTTCAAATTTAGTGCTGCATGCTTTAGTCATATTTTTAGTAAACAATGGATTTTTAACAAATAAAAAACAAATTTTCGACAAAATAGTTAAATTTTCAACCCAAGAAATTACTTTAAAAAATAAATTTTTTAACTTAAACATTGTAGTTTATACTAAAGTTTGCAGTTGAAAAAATTAATTTTTAAAACCAAATAAATGCGATTTTACCAACAATCAAAAATGGACTAATCAAATTTTCAGACAAGAAATGGAATTTTCAACAAAATAAATTAATTTTCAACTAAAATTATAATGTTTCAACGAAAAATTGAATAGATAAATTTTCAGTTGAAAAATAATTATCAACCCCAAAAAATCAAAGTTTCAACAAAATATTTAAATTTCCAAGCAAAAAATTAAATTTTCAAACAAATAGTTTAATTTTCAAACCAATAACTTTCTATCGAAAACAGAAATTCAAAAGTTTCAAAATCGATTTTAAAAGAACAAAACATTTCGTTAACAAAATCGATACATTTTTAACGAAAAATGGTTACATTATCAGCTTAAAAAATCAATTTACAACCAACAATTTTTCAGTAAAATAGTTTAATTTCCAAGAAAATAGATGAACTTTTAACAATTTATACCAAAATAAAAGAAGTTTCACGAAAAAATGCATTTTCATCCAAAGAAATGAATTCTTGATTAAAATAGATGAATTTTTAAACAAGAAGAATAATTTTCTACCAAAAAATAAGAATTTTTGACTGAGAAATGTCAATTTCCTACCAAAAAAATTCAACCAAAAATTATACAGTTTAATTTTTAGTATAAGAAAATGTTTTTCAATAACAACATAATCGAATTTTCAACAAAACCATTAAATTATCGACAAAATAGTTATTTTACAACATTTTAAATAGTTTAATTTTCGATGGAAGAAATGAATTTTCAATTGAAAAATTAAAAAAAAAACACACACACACGCAATCGAATTTACAGCAGATTAGTTCAATTTTTAAACATATAGTTAGATTTTCATTTAAAAAATTATTTTTCAACCAAAAATGGAATTAAATGAATTCTGAGAGAAAATTAAAAAAAAAAGATCAGAATTTTTTAAAATTATTTCGTTATTTTGTCATATTATATAATTTTAGAAAAAATAAGGAATTTAATTCTTATTAAGCCTTCTTGTGCAATTTTGTTGCACCATTTTTTGTTATGTTTATGTTGGTTTGTAAAATTTCCTTTCAAATTTTAGTAAGTTCACGAGATATTCAGAAATTTTGAAACGATTAAAAAATAAAAGAATTAAAACTTGCAAAGAAATCAGAAAAATTTTAATAATTCTTAAAAATTAGAAGATTAGAAGGTCTGAAAATATTAGAAAAATATAATTATTTTGCTAACAATCATTTGAAAATTTTAAATAATTTTTATTTAAAAAAATGTACTTTAAAAAAAATTCAAAAAGATTTTGAAACACAACAAATGTTTTCCTAAAATTTAAAAGAAGAGTGTAGAAGATTTAAAAGAAAAATGTTTCAATTTGATAAGATTAAAAAGTTTTAAAAAGCGTAAATAATCCAGTAAATTCAAAAAATATTTAGAAGTATGATAGAGATTAAAATCTAATTTTAAACTTAAATTTTTTGGAATGTACATTTTCAAAGAATTCAAAAAAATCAACTTTAGAAGCTTTAAGGGAATTCCGAAAGATTTCAAGGAGATTAAATTATATTTCTTAAAATTCCTGTGAAAAATTTAGAAGATTATATAAGTCAAGTTTTTTACATCTTGAATGCTTTTTTAAAATTTTAAGAAAAATGTATTGAGTTAAATATATTTTTTTGGAATTTATTTTGTTTTAAACGTATTATAAATATTTAAAAATTTCAAAAATTTCTCAAAATTTATCAAATATTCGTTGATATCTTCCAAACTTATAAATGTCCTAAACATTTTTTAAAAAGACTCGAATTTTTCTAATATTTTTTTAAATCCAATAAAATAAAAAAACTTAAAGTCCTCTAGGTTCTTTTTTGATACATCTCTTTTCATGCTATTTTAGGCTATTTTTAGTGTGTGTGTGTGTGTGTGTGTGTGTGTGTTAGCTCTAAATTTAAAGATTGTTTGTCAAGCATAATAGTTTTCTTCAAAATTCAAACTCTAATCGATAAATGCAAGTAAGACAAACAGATAATGTAATGTAGAATATTAAAAATGAGATATTATGTATAATGATATATGATGTAGAATATTGATAAATTGAAGTTTTGTAAAATACAAAGTGGAACAAATATTAATATAAGAACTTTTTAAATCTTACTCATAATATAAACAAGAAATTAAAGGGACCATATCTGGGCCAGATCGGGCCTTCATTTTGGATGCCCAGATCTGGGTCCTGTCGAGTAGGGCGTTCCATTGACGGTCAGGCGCTAGACAGATTACCCTACCGGGCCCACATTTTCCCCAATCGGCGCCCCATCAAAATTTCTGCACGGCAATAGTTGAATTTTTTGCGTCAACTAACTAGGAGATATAATTTCTCCAGGTTTACAAAGAAAAAATAATAGTTCTCTTTGCAAAAATCATAATTTTTCACATATGTGATCAATTGCGGTTGTCAATAACCTTTAACAAACCTTTTTGAATAAATATCGATTAACTGAACCATGTAATAAACAGGATAAGGAAAGTTGTGTGTAATGAAAGGAAAATTCAAAAATGACTTTTATTATACAATAGCAGTAAATCCATTGGCGCAAATCGTACGAGAACAATAATAATTGAATATTTTAAGAGGAATTCAGAGTAATTAATATTGTATTACTAACATTAAAAGGTTTCCAAATTAATTATTGAAAAATTGAAAACTTCTGAGTTTGAACCATTTACAATTCAAAGCGATTAAAGTTTGACAATTTAACATTGAATATTAAATTCAATCTTCTAAAACCAAAGCTTCGGAATTTCTAGAATTTTTTTTATATACATAACAAAATTAAAATTTAACATTATTAAAGCTTATTAGACTAATTTCTCGTAGACCAAAAAACTAATTGAATTATTCTAAAGTCTTCTAAAATAAGTAATAACGGAAACATTAAAAATGAACCAATTTCTACGCTCGAATTTTGAAACTTAAACAAATGCAAACTTCATTTAAAACGGAAGAACAAATTTTAGGCGCCAGAAATCGTGATATTAAAACTTTTTTTCTATTCAAATCCCTTAAAATTAAAATTATTTGAAGCACACTTAAATTGTTTAAAAATTAATTTTAAAATGCTAATTATACTTTCAAAAACTCAATCAGTTCAATTTTAATTGAAAAATTAACCCTCCGTTCAAAAGGCTTCTTTTTACCAACTTCCGTTTTCAGACAGGGTCTCGTAAGTCCTATTCAATTTTGGAACTGTTTCTGGCTTTGAAGAAATTTATTAAAATTTAGGGTGATTTTTTGAAGAGTCTACTACCCATTCCAATTGTTGGTGTCAATCGTCAAAAACTCTTTAAAATAAAAATTGAGATTTGGGTAAAAAAATACCAAAAAAAAATCAATGCTTGTTAAAAAATTCATAATTTTGCTCCAAATAATTTTTTTTTAAATGTTTGCAGAGTGTGAAAGCTTAGACTTTTGAACAAAATATAGGCCCATAGGCGGTGGTTTTAAAAAGCTGCATTATTTAAAGACCTGAAAAATGAGAAGTTTTTACAGTGACTCATGCAGGCAATTCCATAGAAAAGGCAGGCTACTTAGAGTGTTAATCCATATTTATTGCACAAAAATAGACCAGAATTACATAAATAGTTTATGTTGCCCATACAAATACCCGAAAATATTGAATAAAGCAAAACAATGAATGTTCACTAACTTGTGAAAATACTAACGCGGCTTACAGACAGGGTCTTTTATGCCTTCGTACGCACTTTCACCGCGCACCGCTCAAATGTTAACTGACGAACTGCAGCGACACTTACAGGACCTGACCCTATTACTACCTAGATTTTTTAGAGGGCGGCACCGAACTTCCATGTTTTCCCTAAAGGAGAGACATTCCAATTTGAAAAAACGTTTGTGCCTTAAAATCCCCTGTCCGTAAACGGAGGGTTAAAACCTGGGAAAGGGAAAAATTAACAATTTAGCGTTAAACATATAAATTCAAAACACTTTAATCTTTTTTTATTTTGAATTTAATTTTTTACTTTTTTATTTAAACACTTCCTTTATAATTATTGATTGGTTTAGATATTTTTCAATTTAAAATGGTGTATTTACTAAAATCTTGAAATAAAGAATACAAAATAAGATTGCTGTTATATCATTCCGATTTTTTTAATTGTAAAATTTTAAGCTTTTCAATTCGAAATTGCTTTGTGTTTACATCTAAAATTATTATGGGGTTACATCACTGTAGAATATTCAACAAATAGAAATTTTTCGTTCTCTCAAAGGTGTTTTAGGCTCTTAAAAATAATATACCAAAAGATAGAGGGCGGAAAGGTATCTCCTCGTGATTTTTGAGTCCTTCGTATTTAAACGCATTTGTCTCGAACCCACTTTTATTGAACTGACCGGAAACATAACTCGAACAAATCATCACCGGTCGATCTGGAATTTGCAGAATATATTTAAAATTGATTTCTCCACTGACGTACGTAGGATTTTTTTGTTATATTGCATAGTTTGTTTTTTATAAACAATTTTGTAACGATTTTTGTCATGAAATTTTGAAGTTTTTCTTCAAAAGTGCACCATGTCGCGTAAAGTCAATATATCGAAAAAAAATCCTACGTAGGGTAAGGCCGGGCAGCGCCAACCAGTTAACAGTCAATTTTTTAAAGGTAGTAAGATGTTGAATTGATCCATTTTTTTCTCATTTCGAGTTCTACATTATTGTATATCATATTTCTATAATTATTAATCACATGAAAAAAAAACAATGATTTGGGAATTTACTTATTTCTAATATGCTGTATTTCGTCGGATTTGCCCCTCACCTGAGGGCGAAGCCGTCTGCAGGTTTTTATGAAAATCAAAACATTTAAAGATAAAAAAATTTTGTGTTTTGCTTCTGTGGTATTTTATGTACTGGAAAAATTACCTTTCAAGATATCCAACAAGAAGAATTAGTTATTTTGAATAAAAATAGAGATAGCTGTAATATTACCTCTTATTCGTTGACATTCTACTGGAAACAGACTTTCCGCAATGTTTCTACTGAACCAATACAAGAAAACTGCATACCGACCGGAATGATAATAATAATATTTAATAGTTTCTTCCATGCAGCCTACAAGATAAGTTTCTGTTCTACATTGCCGATCATTTATTGACGAAACTTGTGACACGTGTTTCACCTAAGCACTTGTAAATATTATTTTAGTCGGACCTGCCCCCCTGGCCAAGCCTTACTTATTTATGGGATTTATTATATTTTGGGCTTGAATTACGTCAAATTAATATAACTATATTGTATGATATTGTTTTATCTGTCAAAATATCAAATTTTTATACTGTAAGTATTGTCAATAAAGTTAAAAACTTTATATTTTTGACAGCAAAACTTCCATTATTTCGTGGTAAAAACTGTTTTCCGTATAATTTTTCTTTTGCAGCGTCAATTTTTAAGATTTTAGTAGATAACACTAAATAGATTTATTTGAAACAAAGTAGAACTAAAATTGTTAAATAATAGCCATGCTATAAGTAAAATCACCTTTGTCCCACTAAGTGGCCCTGCCCCCCCCCTCCCTCTTTACCCCACATATCTTGCTGTTGTTCTATACAATCGAAAAAAAATGGTTTTATCATTCCAGGACAAAAATTGCTGGACACCGTGGACACCATAAAAAAAGGCGCAGACAGAGAAATACTGAGCAGCCGCCATTTTGTCATTAACGAATTGGAAAAAAATATATTTTTTTGTACTTTTTTACTAGTATCTAAAATCCCATTTAAAAAATTTTCGATTTATCTCTCTATTGAGGCAAAAAAATTCCAGAAAAATGACTATTTCTTCTTACTCTGCAGTAGTGTAACCCCTTAAATTCAAAATGAACTTTACTATGTAAAACAAATAAAAAATATCAATGTTCTGTCCACTATATAAAAATATATATATATAACTTATTCACTTGGGAACAAAACTAAAAAAATTTAATTTTAACTTTAAAAAATCACTTTTTAAATATATGACTTTTGAATTACAACTATGTAATTTTCAATTAGAATAAGTTACATTTTCAAACAAACAAAACATTTTTTCTCAAAAAATTACTGCTTAACCAAACAGATGAATTTTTAATTACAACTATAGAATCAACTGCAAACAAAAATTAAAATAATTAAATTTTAAGTAAAAAAAATTACTGCTTAACCAAAGAGATAAAAATGTGTTTGAGTACAATAAAGTACGTTTAAGTACGAGGATGGGGTGAAAACCCTAGCGGGTCAAAGGAACCGAAAGGAGCCTCTACAAAGTACCCTTAAGACTCTTCGGTTCCTTCTTTTAAAAAAATGCAAAAAAAACAGCAAGATCAACTTTTAAATTGTTGAAATTCGGATCCTACGTTAAAATTTACATCAGAAACTCACGGAGTAATCGCAATACTTATTTTTGCAGCGTTAAAAATTTTTTTTTATGTCAATAACTTCTGCTAAAAGTGACTCCAAGCGCATCCATATAATTAAGGTACTATATTAGATGGGAATATGCAAGCTGCCATTCCGGTTCCCCGCCAAATTCAAAATCGCTAAATTGATATCGAATTATATAAATACAGTTACATGATATAGATTATTTATTTTTAAATTATACTGAAGCATTGTTATCAAACCATAAATTATAAATAAAATTACATGTGACATAATATATGAAATATTTAAATTCGACTATATGATTTTTTAACTCACACATTTGCCAAAAAGTAGCTCTTGCAAAAATTATGATTGCAAACGAAATTTTTCTCAGTTTAGAAATAGGCGTGCGCTGAAACTATAATCATATGATTTTTTAATTAAATATGAACAACTAATAAAATAATAATAGACTATAGGTCAAACATTAATACAATACTTTTTAAAGAGTTTATTATGATAGCTATTTATATTTCACATCATACGTCATTTTTATTTGCGTGGGTTTATGTGCGCCGTTCTGCAGAAAAAAGCCTAACCTTACTTTATTCTGGATCTCACTTCGCTTTAATATATCAAAAAAATGCTCATAGGCAATTTAATTACATGTAAGCATAATCTTCAGACCCCCTATATTTGAATTATTTTGTGATAGTCATAAATATTAGTAATAAATTCGCATAATCTTGAATTTAAATTCGGTTTCCATTTGTCGCAGCTACAATTCATGATCCACATTGACAGTCTTTTTCTTTGCCCTAGTGGAAAACGGTAAAGTTTTAATCCATCCTCGCTTCTATTTTTACAAAACGGAGCACTGCAGCAGACCATTTTTCTTATATTATAAACTTAATTTTAATTAAACTATACGTCATGCTTATCGCACTGTTTCCCGCGAACTGTCCAGGAACCAGAATGGCGGTTACATATTCCTGTCTAATCATCGACATACAGAAATAAACCGGTAAGGCTTTGGGGAGAATTGAAATGGGCTCTAGAGACAGAAAAAACATATGAGACGTAGACCTGCCTTTATCTATTTCAGGACTCTGTCAAGTGAATTGGTGGCCCCGGATATTGCCTAAATATTCTGTACGGTTAAAAAAAAGATAAACAATACATTAGAATTTTGTAGTTATAATAAATTAAATTTTAAAGAACGTTCATGTAAAATAACCTGTTTCAGATAGATTATTTTAAAAACTTGGTAACCTTGAATTCTTCTTGAAATTGGATTGAAAATGCTACAATAATAATCGTTTTGTGAGTTTAAAAATAATGTAAAAACTGTCAAAAATTTGAAGAATATTTCTATAACATAAGAAAACCATTTGTATTGCATAGGTACAAAACTTCATATTTTAAGATTTTGTTTTTGTTGTAACATTTTTTATTTTACTATATTCAATAACTTTACTTACGTATAAAAACATATCCCCATATAAACGTCTTGACAACGCCCACAAACTACACAGACTGCCACCATTTTTTATATTTATTTACAATAAATTATAATTAAGTAAATTATAAATAAATAAATTCTGAAAAGTGCGATAAGCGTCACATTATTGGGGCACTCGAGGCACAAAGCACGGTCCTTTGCTGCGTCAAACTTCACCCAACGAAAATATTCTTCACCAATCAGCTTTATCTGGAAAGAGATAGGTCTACATCTAATATGTTTTTTCTCTCTCTAGAGCCCATTACCGCCCTGGCGGACCAAAGGGACCGAATGGAGCCTCTACAAAGTACCCGTTAAGACCCCATTCGGTTCCTTTTTAAAAAAACTCGAAAAAACAGCAAAATCAACTTTTTAATTCTTGAAATTCGGATTCTACGTTAAAATTGCCTATAGAAGGTCACGAAATAATCGGAATAGTTTTTTTGCAACGGTAAAAAGTTTTTAAAAATATAAGACGTATAACGTCTGTCAAGTGCTACTTACAGGCGATGCGCTTGAAGTGTAGCAGTCAACAGGCGTTATACGTCTTATATCTTTTTAACTTTTTATCGTTGAAAAAAAACTATTGTGATTATTTCGTGACCTTCTATAGGGAATTTTTACGTAGAATCCGAATTTCAACAATTTAAAAGTTGATTTTGCTGTTTCTTTGAGTTTTTTAAAAAGGAACCGAATGGGAACCTAATAGGGTCTTTACGGGTACTTTATAGAGGCTTCATTCGGTTCTTTCGGTTCGCTAGGGCGTTCTCGCAGCATTACCGGTCCATTTATACATGCCAATATGTCTAATATAGTACCCGAATATAATAGCTTAAGTAGTATGTTGCGTGCGAAGTTTAAAAATAAAATTTATAATTGGCAAATAAATGTAAATAAACATATGTCATAATTTATATGTGTAATTTTACACAAATTTAGTACCTTCTCCGATAGAAATAATATGAAAAATGAGAATTTAAACAAATCCTTCACCTTCAGTCCTGAAATCTCGCCTCGTAACCTCAAGGACACTGCTCATGGACATAGAAAACAAGGGACTAGGCATGCCATTTCGGGGATGATGCAATGAGGGGGGGGGGGGCACTTTTGATGTCCCGCGACAAACATGGCAGCGCCCACAAGTTTACATTTTCATGCACAGTTTGTCGGCAAAAATGCTCGTGCGCATTATCAAATGGCACATTGTAAGATGGTGGCTCTCCCAACTCATGGAATTCTCCCCCCTCCCGTGGATTCTACCCCGCTCGCCAATGTTAGGATAGCATGCCTAGTCCCGTGTTTCCTACGTCCATGACACTGCTTGACTGCTCTTACTTGCATCACAGCCTTGTTGTCTGAGGTTTCCACTGCGTGGCGCTAGCATCCAAAAAAATTCTTAAAAGTTACCGATGTAACTCTTATTGACTGCTACTAAAAGAAGATGCACTTGAAGCCGCTTCGGCCCATTTAAATAACAGGTATTTTACTTTTTGAAGTTTTTAACGCCGCAAGAAAAAGTATATCGATCGCTCCGTGAGTTATCTAATGAAAACTTTAATGCAGAATCCCAATTTCAACAATTTAAAAATTGATCTTTCTGCTTTTTTTTATTTTTGTAAAAAAGGACCGAAGGGGGACCCAGTGGGATTTTTAAGGGTACCTTGTAGAGACTCGTTTCGGTTCCTTCATCCCGCCAGGGAAGTTTCCTACCTGAACTAGAGATGGCGCCAGCAGGTCTAACATTTAGCTTGTATTCTATAGTACTATGTTTCACCAGCTTGTATATCAACTTTCAAGTCGATTACAATATAATTATACATTTGAGAGCCTAATGAACAATACACTCAAATTGTTTGTGCAAAAATGGAAAAATAAGAGAAGCGTCCGATCATTAAATACTTCTATTTAAAAGACCTAACACCACTTCAAATTGAAGAAGAAATGGAGTCCACACTGAAGGACTCTTCTCCATCATATTCGACGGTTAAACAATGGGTTTCTGAATTTAAGAAAGGTCGCACGAGCACTTCTGTCGAGTCACGTTCAGGACGCCCCGTTGAGAGGTCGCAACTCCCGAAATGATCGGAAAAAAACTCATAAAATGGTAATAGAGGACCACAGATTAAAGGTGAGGTAGCTGAGGCTACTTGGATGTCAACTAAGCGCGTACGCAATATTTTTCATGCAAAATTTGGGCATGGAGAAACACTGTGCTGCCTGGGTGCCGCGTTTGCTAACAGTCTATCAAAAATTGACCATGAAAACTGTTTCGTTGCAATTGCTAAAATGCCCACTTCTTCGTGATTCCTGACCATTTTAAGAAGAGGGTCTCTTCCATTTGCAACTCTATGTGCTGTACCCAGAATAATCCTGTTGTGAAGACATTCAAGACTCAATATTCCGCGACCCCCTTGACGGCGTGAGATATCAAGGGATCTGAGCTCGTTCTTTGTCCATGGAACAACTCCAAATGAATAGAGTAGTACCGGGACGGCAAGCATGTACGTTGCAGATACTTTGTTCTTCGCCGACAGTTCGGAAGCCCAAATCTGTCGGATGAGACGTTTGTATCTGCTTCGGAGAGTATCCTTTATAGATGTCACATCCTGAATGCGGCTCTGTGGCACGCCCAGCTATGTATGAGTCTCTCCAGCACAAAGGTGTCGTATGGCGCTTCTATCAACGAGCTCAGGATCTTCAGGGATGTCATTAAGTTTTCCTCGCTTCAAATAAACCTTGGCGCATTTGTCTAACCCAAATTCCATTCCAATTTCCTTAGTATATAGTTCGACAATCCCCAGAACTAGATGCAGTTGCTCTCTGTTTTTAGCATAGATCTTAAGATCGTCCATGTAAAATACATGAGTGACCTTGTACTTTCGATCTGCAGGTTTGCCACACAAGTACCCGTCGGAATGGTGAAGTGCTAGAGATAGTGGCAATAATGTAGGGCAAAAGAGGAGTGGGCTCATGGTGTCGCCCTGAAAGACACCTCTCTGAAAGGTGACCTTGTTAGTTGTCACACGATTTTTTCCAGATGGTTATCCAAAGCGGCATCAATCTCTCTATGCACCCAACTATTTGCGGATGAACCTTTAAGATTTCCAAAAGAGAGATGATAAGTCTATGGGATGTAGAATCGAAAGCTTTCCGATAATCAATCCAAGCTATCGATAGGTCACGCTGGTAGAATGCTGCATCTTTGCAGACACATCTATCGATGAGCAGGTTCTCCCGACATCCGGCTACGCCTTTCTTTGAGCCTCGTTGTTCATATATTTCTTGCCACAAAGGTTCAATTGCCTGAACAATCCTATCATTTGGGATAGCTGTTAATATCTTATAAAGCGTGTTCAGACAAGTTATTGGCCTGTAGTTCATCGGGTCAGCTAAGTTGCCTATTTTCGGCAGGAGTATTGTGCGCCCTTCCACCAAC
>NC_046664.1:1123983-1131585 GCF_010883055.1 Belonocnema kinseyi | reverse complement strand
CGTTCCCGCGTGAGTTGGACAACTAGATAGTATGTGAGCTAAATGCTCGGGGTGTGCATGGCACGCCCTGCAGCTATCATCAGAAATGTCTTGGCTCAAAATATAGCGACGGTATGTTAAGGTGAAAATGACACCGTCCTGGCATGCAAAAATGAAACCCTCCGTACCAGACTTCAATCCGGGCGATTTAAGGAAAGCAAACGTTAGCTCACAAGACATTGACTGATCCTTCACATTTCTGTGGAACATACCGTGCATCCTCTTATCGAGGAGCTGTTCACGAAAGTTTTTCTCTTGTGCTTTCTTAATCCGGGCTTTCAGGAGTGAGCACTCGAGATAGATCAGATTTGATGCATTTTGCTCACCCCTAATACTGAAGTCAAGTCCGAGTGCTTCAGCAGCCTCCTCCGCTGCTTTGTACAGAAACGCTCCTTTGCCCACTTCTTCGTGATTCCTGACCTCATTATTATAGAGTCATAGAGTTAATCACAGTTTATCATCTACCTATAAATATAAGATCCTTATATTTCTAACAAGTAAGGTACAAAATGTAAATACACAAGTCAGAATAAGTTTTTAAATTCTTTATTATGTGATTTAATTTATAGAATTCTCCTGTCACTTTGCGTAACACTATAACAGAATGTAGTGAATACGCTAAATAAAAAAAAGGAACCAAATTAAATTGCTTTTACAACAGCGTTTGCACCCGCCATAGAATCTAATTGAATCTCTGAATAAATTCGTTATTTTCTCCTCAAAACTCACACATTTCTTTACCATAGCTGTTGCTAAATGCAAAAATTTTACACTTCACATAACTCCGAGCTCGTTTTAGATATCGTTTTATTTATCATTTCATTTAATAATACCCGTACGACGACGTAGTACAATGTTTGGTATAATAATAATAATCTTCTAGATTTGTTTATTTATTCATTCACTTATTTACTTTTTTGTTACTTTTTTTTCAGCTTCAATTCAACTAATAATGTAGCGTGTAAATGTTTTATTTCTAGTAAAAGATCGACAGAATGGTACATTCACCGTTCCATTGAAATTCTCTTTTCTTTCCTCCTCCTTAATTCCTCCACGAGCGAAAATAGTTACATAGCAGTATTGTAAATGTTACAAATAATCAGTGTGTGACATGCGTCGTTCGACGTGGAAAGACAAAACACAGCCCGGAAAAATTGTTGCGATTCAAATTTATGCATTTTTTTTCTTCTTTCTTTCGGCTCAAATTTAATTTATGAATCAAGTTTAGCCCAGAAAATGTCAAAGAAACATTAAGTCTGGGGTTTATCTAAATAATAATTATAATAATAATAATAATAATAATAACAGGCCATGCCTTCTGTCTGCGTTCTCTGATTCAACGACAATCGACGCTCATTAAATTAAGTAAGTCCTATATATAAATCAATAGAAGACAGTTTTGCCATCCCTCGTACAAACCTCTTCATTTGCATGTTTTTTCTTTTCTTTTTTTTTCTTTATACTCTCTTTTGCAACGTGCGTTTTTCGCGTGGCCCTAGATATTTTTTTTGTACACGTCTTTTGTCATGTGCAATATGCTTCTCTTTTAATTTCGGCGATTCGCGATCAACGCTGTGCTCGACTCTTCTGGGCACATGGTCACCTCTACTTTTTATTCCCTAGAGAGTGAAAAGAGTGCTTTTACACTCTCCAGAGAGCAAGAGTTTTTATAAACACTCCCACCCCCCTCCCCCTCCTTACACACAGGGCAAGGAAAGAAGAAACACTTTTCACTCGGTAGAGATTTTTAAAAAAGTGCTTCTCACTCCACACACATATGTCTCTATATATATATTTTAAAGAAGTACTTTCACTCCACATATGGTACAATGTACTTTCCACTCCATATAGAGTTACAAGCACTTTTCACTCCAAATTGGAGGGGTAAAAAGTACTTTTCACTCGAGAATTCAAGACCACGAACAATTCGGATTAATTCTCGGTGCTCTCTCTCTCTCTTTCTTCAATAACGGAACCCTTCCTTTCCTACGTCCAGAAAAAAAATAGTGAACCTCTCTCGTTGCAAACGATGTCTGTGTGTGTGTGTTTTTGTGTGTACAAATAATATTTGCTCATCGCAAACTCAAATACTTGGGATTTATTACCTATTTATTTTCCTAGTTGCGCTCCACAAGAAGTCTCTCTCTGTTTGTCTCTGCTCGTGTTTGTGTTTAATGTATTAGTGCATCTGTGTAATAATTAACTCCCTCTGTAATGATTGCAGTCACAGTCAACATCGTTATTCTATACAAGTAATATTATAGGATGATAATAATAATTAATATTCATAATCCCAACTATTATGTGTCACTTTTGCTAAACGTTTCTCTTGCTGTATCCCACCCTACCCTTTTTGTTTTAGCAAATGTTTCGTAAGGCTGCTCGTCCGATATCTCTCAGAGGACTAAACGTGACGCAACGGGTATTTTTCAAATACCTTGTCTTTATCTTTTATATATAAACGAAAAAAAACTAAAAAAAAACACGTACAATATAAATAAAAGGCATTAATAAATAAATTCATTTAAAAAGTTTCAATTTTTTACCGTTTCAACAGTCTAAATCGCGTTTTTATTTAATTTACATTGCAGTCTGATGGAGAGCCGACAATAAACCGCTTCTCGATCAATTTGTTCCTAAATTTTGAAATAACAATTATATAATTTTATTTTATTAGATTCTGCAAAAGAGAAAGAGTAGTCTCGAAATTCTAATTGAGCGGCACAACAAGAAAATCGCAAATTCACGCCACATTTCGAGAAGCGAGTACAATAAGTTTTCAGTCAGTTTTCCATCACAAATTAAAATAATTCAAGGCTGAACACGACGAGGGGCTGAGTAAAATACGTACAACAGCACGTGTCCCAAAAATGTTTATACACTAACGTTTCATCCTGTTTCACGTAAAAAGAATGTTACACAAACAAACAGAATGATACTTTGCGACAAAAAAAAAAAAGTATCAACAATAGAGCCATCGGCCTTTGGACTAGAGGCATGCACGCTTTTCCAAAGGACCAACTCAAAGTCTTTTTATTGCCACATTTACACTCCAATTTATCCTCGCTAAAAATTCAAATACTAGGGAAATTCAGTTAAATAATAGTCGATAAATTTATTGTAATGAAAAGAAAAACTAGGATGAAAAACTCTATACGTTTGTGAAATTTGAAAAAGCTTACGTTCGACTGAAGTAAACTTTTGCCAAAACCTATTATTAAAAAAATATATATTTCAACTAAATGAGTCGCTGTTGGGAATGGTAGTCTACCATTTCGCCACCTGGTGCCAAAAGCTGAAACTAGAAAAAGTAGGTGCAATTTTGAAGATGTATCTCGATTTTTGCAAAAAGTGTTTTTACGATTGTTTTGTAAAGTATAAAACAATAGTTGAACAAATAGTTTTAGATATTTCCATCTTGTAGAGTGAAAAAACACATTTTTGTCAAATAGGTTTGAAAAAAAAGAAAATTAATTCACTCTTTCATGTAAGTTTCAATGCATTTTAGGCTTAAATAACTTCAATTTATGGTATTTAGCGACAAATGTTATTCAGATTACGCAAAGAATACGTATAATAGACGATTGGAATTTAAATACTAATTTTTTTCACTCTATAATATGTAAATTCCATTTAAAAGCTTCTATTTCTAATAAAAACTTATTTTTATCGTCCAATAAATACTATAAACTCCACCAAAAAAACCGATAAAACAATTGTATGCACAAATATTCTTTCCGGTTGGAATTTCTGTCACCAGATGGCATATCGCAGTGTAATCATTCCCAATTGAATGATAAAGTTTGTATGACCCCTGCATATAATTTCACATATTTTTCGTGCCTATCAATATGGGCTGGAATTTTACTTGTTACTCTCTAGGGTCAAAATCACTTTTCACTCCACAAAGGGTAAAATGTAATTTCAACTCCACAGAGGGCAAACAGTACTACTTTTCATCCCACATATGACATCTGAAATTATGCCGTTGTCATAAAAAATCTCGTCTCTGCACCAAAGAGGGGACAGATTTTGCGTACAAAAAAAGTCCCACAATTCTCCCCCTTCGAACACAATTTCTTTTCTTCTTTTTTTCACCTTGGACGTTAATGATATCTCGATACGGATAAATTGATAATGTCACACACCCTTTGCCGGAAGTTAACGATTTATTATTCGCAACGCGAGTCGAAATAATTTTATCTCCTTCGAGAGTGGCATTTACACAGCTTGGTCCACTGGGCACACACATTATTCCACGTCTCACGCATGCGATTGCACTATAAATCTATTAATATAATAGGTATAAGTTGTGACACGCGTAAAAGTCGTTCCTGTCAGTTGTCACGCAAATCGAATTTGTACTTTTTGTTTATTTTTTTCCCCCGCGTAAATTACACAAGAACACGCTTTTACAAAGGAAATCGACAATCCCCCCCCCCCTGCCCAATAAAGCAGCAGCCCACTATCATCATCAATAATGAGCCTCCTCGTTTTCGTTCTTAAGTAGAAATGTCCGAAAAATATCATCATTTCCAGGACTGGATTATTTCTGTTCAGCCCTCCCCGATCGGACAACAGCCAGTTTACTTTGTTCTTCTTGTATTTATCGCAACGACTTAATATTTCTTCTCTCTTTATTAGCTCTACCAGAAGTGCGAGCCAACTTCTCGACATTCAATACCGATATAAATTAATTAATTTAATATTTGTATTTTGTTAATAATCATTCGTTTATCAATTCACGTGGAAATTGAATGTCACAAGATCGTTCGATATCACAGTCGTTTGTTTTTCTTTAATTACTTTAAACGTTATTATGTATTTATGAATATTACTTAATAGGTTTTATTTATAATATATATATATATAGCGTATTGTACTGATAAATAGTTTATAAAATTATCATACGAATGCGCATTGGTGCCTGATCGGCTGAAGGGCTCGAATTTTCAGACGGTTCGAGAGAATCCATCGACCGAGCACTACTTTTCCCTTGTCGGTTTCTTTTTTTCTCCTGTAACTGCAACCTTATAAATCCCTCTCTATGATATCATCACATCCCCACAGATTCTGTCTTCTCTAAATCACCGCAGTATAAATTATCAGTCCAACTACTCTTTAAACGTCCTCCTACTCTTAGAAATCACACAATTTCATATAATTCCTACCTTACCGACATCGACACGGTTGGACAACTCGAGTCGTTCGTGTCCAGGCCAAACTTTAAAAGACACAGGAAATAAGCGCGGACATCAACGACTTTGAGAAACGGTCCCGATGTCGCTGAGGTCCGAATTTACATTCAAAACTCCTCCTCCTTTTTCTCCAGAATTCTCCTTCGCGTACTTTCTCTCTTCTAGAAGAAGGAAACAAATCAATAATAATTTCTAAAAGTTCAGACGTTTTCTCATTTTCTGTTCGCGACTTTCGAGCATTTTGATCGAACTGTTGCGTGGCTTTCCCAGGTAGAATTGTCAAACGTTGGGCGGCGCCGCCACTTTGACTCTGGGGACGGCAAAAGAACAAAGTACCATTCGTCGTTGAATTATAAATTCAAGAAAGAAGAGATTAATAGAAATTCCTTATGCGATGGTAGTTTGCGTGCTTTAAATGCGTATGGCGTCTGTCTGTCTGCCTGTCCGTCTGTCCTCCTCGTTTAGGAGAACATCAGTTGTTTGGTTGTCATTATTAAATTAATTAATGTTCAAGAGTCACTCTCGGGTCGGAACTGTGAAAATATGGAAAATATGAAAAGTGGAATGCAGCAGCAGCAGCCGCCACACAGTGCCATGAAGGACGCTCACCAAACATCGCTAATAATATTTTAATTAAGAAAGTCACAACGAACCCAATTATTAATTATCCCGACAGGAGTTCTAAAAATTTTTTTTTACTAAATATCCACCTACTGTGTGTGTATTTGTGTTTGTTTATGTGTGTTGTTACTCATTACCGAAACAGTAACGGTCGAATTTCATTTCATTAACGATGAATTATTTACTCTACGTGTGTGGTTTTTTCACCGGCACAAGTCGCGGAATCCAATCCGAGGTTCAAAGTCCACAAGATCCCAGCGATCCCTCGTTTTACTTCCGACAACAACAGCAACAACAACAACAGCAACAACATTTTCCAAATCAAAGGAACAAAACGGTTTTTCTTTTCTTTCTTTCTTTCTTTTTTTTTTTTTTTTTTTGATTTCTAAAATTGGTTTGAAATGAGCAGTTTCAAGCAAGCTAGCAAGGCAAGCAGCTTCCTCATTTGCCAAAAAAGGATTTGAAGTAATGCGTAGAGTCGGTGAAGTAAAAGTGTTTGTTTGCTATCAGATGACTGTTTCGTGTAGTTCGTTCATAATGTATACGTACCGTTGTGTGCACTGTTTTTGTGTCTTTCTTAGATATAATTGAATTTTCTTGTAGAATAGTAATAATGATAGTAGTAGTAATAGTTGCGCAGCGGGGTGTTGTCTTTTGATGTCAAACGACGACGACGACGCTTTACTTGTCCCACCAGTCAGGACCATTGCTGCTGCCATTGTTTCCAGAATTATTGTACGAGCTGTTATAGTTACCACCGTAACCGCCTCCATAACCACCTAAGCAAGAAAATAAATACATTTTCAGAATGCATTACACATTTCACACCAACTGACTTTTCATCAATCAATTCCAGGGTGTCTACACTCAAATCCTGAATGACAACAAATTCACAGACAATAAACACGTTTTTTTTTTTTCAAACCATCTCAAGTAAGGTAAATGACCCATTTTGGGCGAATGACCCAGTTTGTGCGAATGCTCACATACTGTAGGTAAATCCGTGGTAATCTTAAAGTTTATGACACTAGTAATACCACTTTGATCAAAAAGTTCCCGAAATCATCACCGTGTGGCGCCCCCTGCTGTCCGATTCACATTTTTTCGTTTCTGTAGATTGTCACACCTTTTAACAATATTCCCTGCGAATTTCAGCTTTCTAGCTTGACATTTGTAAATGTAACGCAATTTCGAGTGCATCTGTTTTTCTGCGAATTTCGATTTTTGCAATGGATTTAATTTTGCAACAACGTGTGTGTTGTCGCACAATGCCATCATTATCCGTGAGTTTCTCACCAAAAACTCAACTAATACAATTCCGCAGCCATCAAATTCGCCAAATTTAGCTCCCTGTGACTTGTTTTTTGTTCGATCGACTGAAAAAACCACTAGGCGGAACGCGTTTTAACAGCCGATCGGAGATAATACAAAAATCGAAAACGGCACTGATGGACATACCGAAAATTGAGTATCAAAAATGTTTTGAGAGCTGGATCAAGCGCTGGCATAAGTGTGTGGCTGTCGATGGGAATTACTTTTAAGGGGACCAACCACATCAATATTCAAGAATAAACTTACATTTTCAATTTTTAAAATATATTCCGGGAACTTTTTGATCAAGGTAAGTTTATTCACAGTCTAGACACGGTGAGCTGGAAGCCACTTTTAGCTGGTCGGCCATGCCAAAAAAAACGGACTAGGTAGATTTGTTTGGAAGGCTTTCAAGAATCGAAAAAACCTTGCC
>NC_046664.1:1116318-1123883 GCF_010883055.1 Belonocnema kinseyi | reverse complement strand
ATTCCAGGTTTTTTCAATTCTTGAAAGCCTTCCAAACAAATCTACCTAGTCCATTTTTTTCGGCATGGCCGACCAGCTAAAAGTGTCTTTCAGCTCACCGTGTAGAATTGATTGAAGATATTTTTGATATAGGTTTTTACACTCATTTTATTACGTGTTCATGTCCTTCAAACGTTATATAGTCACGCGTGTCGCCATCTGTGGCCGATCGAGCATAACATTACTCTCGGCTTGTTATAGTTCGGGTAGAGTTCCTAAATTCCCGAGAATTTAAGTTCAGGTTATATAACCGAGAATATGAGAGAATTTACAAGAATTTAAGAGAATTTATGATTTTCGACTATATTTTTATTGTTCAGGTTATATAAAAGATTGAATATAAATTATTATCCAGCTCAAACATATTCAGGAATTTAAAATATTCAAAGCAGTAGCTCATTAATTATTTAACACTGTTAGGCTGAAACTATAAACTCAACATTCAATTGCCTCACATTTCTTGATAAATACTACGAAATAGAATAAAAAGACCCCGCTCCCGGAAATCTTGGACACGTGACATTTTCAAAATTCTCTAATTTGTCTTTAACTAATTTTTCATCTCAAATCATTAATATTCAAATACCAGCATTTTTCATCTCAAACTTTTTTAACATGAAATATTTTATAAGCGGATTAAAACAGTATTTCATATACAAATTAAACATTTTCAAATGTAATAATTTATTTCAAACAAAAAAAATGTATTTTCTACTTTAATGGCTCCTTCACAAAATACTGGACTTTTCAACAAGATAATTGAATTTTTAATATAATAGTTGAATATTCAACCTAAACAGACAAATTCCCAACGAAAAATGTTACAGTTTATATTTTAATAAAAAAAGAATTAAACTTATACAACAAAAGGAAAGAATTTTAAAACCAAAGAGACGAATTTTTTTACGCAAAATAATCGAAACTTCAAACTAGAAAATTATTATTTTTTTACCAAAAAAAACGCAAATTTTTAACTAGAAAATATCAATCTTAAAACAATGGAAAAGTGACTTTTCTGTTAAGAAATGAATTCTAAACCAAAAACGAGAAAATTTTCAAACAGACATAAGCCTTCGAATAATAAAAAATTTTTCACAATATAGTTTAACTTTGACCCAAGTAGTTGAATTTTCAACTAAAAAAGATTAATTTTCGAGAAGATAATTAAAATTTTAACCACCGAGATAACTTTTCAACTTAAAATATAAATCTTTACAAAAAAAGTGATTTCTTAACAAAGCTATTCAACCAAATTCTTTAAACAAATTAGTTGTATTATCAATCAAAGAAGAACGATTTTTAAACAAAAAGTTGCCTTTTCATACAAAGAATTTAATTTCTTTTATAAAACAGATAAAGTTTTAAATCAAAAAGATAAATTTTCAAAAAATAGTTCAATTTTCTGTTGAAAAAGAACTTAGTCGAGTTTTCGCAATCAAACTATGAATTTTTTTTTAAAGAAATAATTTTCTACGAAAAAAATTGAATTTTTAATCCAAAAAGACGAATATTTTCAACCAAAAAGAATGAATTTTTAACAAAATTGTTGAATTCTCTAGCAAATAGTTGCATTTTTATTTTATCTCTCTTTTATTTTTTTATTTTGTTGCAAAATAAGCTGTTTGATTGAAAACTTGTTTTTTTCTTTGGATAAAAAGAAAGTTTTTGCCGGAAATTTAAGTATTTTATTGAATTTTTTTGTGTTTAGTTGAAAATTATTATTATTTTGAACTAAAAATTTAACTATGGTTCCAGTTGAATATTCCATAATTTAAGTTAAAAATTCATCTCTTTGGTTTAATAATTATTTTTTAACACAAAATTTATTTATTCAATTTTTGATTACAAAATGATGACCTTTTTTAGTTCAAAATTCATTTTTTTTTTTGAAAATTGATTTTGTAACTTAAAACGTAATTGTTTCAGTTTTGGTTGACAATTTATCTTTTTCTAGTAAAAATTAATTTTTTTTTTGTTGAAAATTCAACTATTTCAGTTGAAGATTCATTGTTTTAATTGAAAACTGATATTTTTTGCATAAAATTTAACTACTATTCCAGTTGAAGATTCATTATTTATGTTGAAATTTCATCAGTTGGGATACGAAATTTGTATTTCAAAATGTAATTTCCGTTTTTGTTGAAAATTAATCTTTTTGTTTGAAAATTCATTTCATTTTTTTAAAGATCAATTTCTTCAAAAAAAAAAGGATGAATTTTGAACAATATAGTTAAATTTTCTACCAAATAGTTGCATTTTTATCCCAAAAATATCAATTTTGTACTAAAACAGATGAATTTGTAATTAAAAAAAAATATAAAAAATTTTTTATAAGTGGATCTTTCATCCAGAAAATATTTCAGTTGATTTTTCAACACCAAAATATAAATTTAAAAAAAGTAAATTTTTTACAAAATAGTTAAGTTTTCAAGAAAATAGCTTAATTTCTAACCAAACAGTTACATTTTCATCAAAAAAAGATTTAATTTCTGCTAAAAGAGGTAAACTTTAAAATGAAAAAGACAAACTTTCAAAAAAAACTTTAAATCCCGCAAAATTATTAAAACCCTTAGAAATTCCTCGAAATTGTTTTAATTTCTTTGAAATGCCTTGAAATCTCATAAAAATTTCCTACAATATTTCCAAGTCTTTGAAATCCCTTCATTTGAATGAATTTAGAGAAATTTAAATAAAATAAAAAAAATTAGATAAAATTCGAGAGAGAAAAAAACACGCTAAATTTAAGTGAATTGAAGACAATTAAAAAATATGAAAAAAATTTATTGAATTGAGAAGAATTGAGTGGAATTGAGAATTCAAAAGAATTGAAAAGAATTTCGGATAAATTAACAGGAATTCAGGGCGACTTCCAAATGAATTGCAAACAATATTTGAAAATCTGTTCAAATCTTCAAAACCCTAAAAAAACACTCATGTCTGGTGAAAAATTCTTTAAAATACAATAAAGTATTAAAAACCCATAAAATTATTAAAAGCCCTGGAAATCCCTTGAAATTGTTTAAATCTCTTGAAAGTGCCTTGGAATCTTTAAAAATATTATAAAATATTTCAGTCTTTGAAATGTCATCAAACTATTGAAATAAATTTCAAATTTCTGGAAATCTTTTTTAATTTATTAAAATATTTCTAATCCTTTAAACTCTTTAAAGAAATTTTTAAACTCTTGAAAGTCCCAAGAAATGAAAAAAAAATAATTAAAAATATTTCAAATCCTTGCATCATATTACAAATTCATCATTAAGATCAATTAAATAAAAACTTTAAAAATTAAAAAAAAATCCATTGAATTAAATAGAATTAAGAAAATTTTTTAAAAATGTAGACGTGACTAATGGATAAAAAACAATTCAATTTAAATTTAGAAAAATTCAAATGAATTGGAACAATTTTGTTTAAATCCAAAAAATTTCATTGATTACAATCATATATGATTGAATTTAAAGGAAATTTAAGAGAATGAAAATGAATTCGATCAAATTCATTTTAAAAAATAGAACTGAATTTAAAAAAAAACAATTCAAACATACTTTTAAAAAATTCATTGAATTAAGTTTCAAATAAGTTTACAAAAATGAAAAAGAATTTAAAAGAATATATATTTCAAATCTTTTAAGATAAATGGAATTCATCGAAAATTCTGCAAATTAAAAAAAAAAATAACCGAAAGTTTGGATTTATGAACTTTTAAGAGATATTTAGAAATTAAAAACAAAAAATAAAACTTAATTTAGAACTTGAAATGATTTAAAATAATTTAAACAAAGTGTGTTTAGTGACAAAATTCGATTATTCGTACCAAAATTTCGGTGAAAATGCCCACAACCAAATTTTAAAAAAACCTTTTTAGGAATTTTAAAGGGATTCAAAAAATAATTTTTTTTCAAGATTCCTAGAAAAATTGAAAACAATTTTTCATTTTGAAAAATTATTTTAACAGAATATTTAAAAAGATTTAAAGAGATTTCATAAAATTGTCAAAAAAAGAACCCGGGAAGATTTTAAGGATTTTTTTTTAATTTGCACGATTTTCCAAAAATTGTAGGAAAAATTCGATCCGCTTTAAAATATATATCTGAAAATAAAGGTGTACGCACTTCGTTTAAATTACTTGAAATCGTTTCAAGTTTTAAATTAATTTTGAATCTTTTCAAAACTTCTTAATAATCTTTTTTTCTTTTTAATCTTTTAAAATTTCTCAAATTTTTCCCAAAAATAATAAGTGTTCAATTGTTATTTATACATCAAAATTTAACAATTTGACTTGAAAATTAAAATTGTAACGTCTTAAATGAACAGACAAATATTGTTAAATGTTAAATATTGATCCTTTTTCTTAATTAACAATTTTCAAAATCGCAAATTTTAAATTTATTTATTTATATTTGCAGTAGATATTATAAAACTTGGTCATTAATTCGTCTTATTGGTTCAAAATTCCTTAAAAATTCAAATATTTAGTTGAAAAATAATGTAATTTTTTTTAATCGTCCATTTTGGTAGAAAATTTATCTTATTGGTTAAAAATTGCTCTTTTTGGCTGAAAATTAGTTTTTTACTTTTGTTTTATTTAATTTCTTTATTATTCATTTTTCTTACTAAAAATAAATCGATATTTTTTATAGAAATTTGAAAATTATTCCTCTATTTCGTTGAAAACTTACACTGATTTTATTAAAAATTAAGTTTTTTACAGAAAATTTAATTCATATTTTTTTAGTTAAAGATTGATCTGTTTTAGGAGAAAAATCGTTTATTAGTTGAAACTTCATATTTCTGATTAAAAATTAATTTCTCTGGTTTAAAATTTAACTATTTTATTAAAAATTTGTTTCTTCTTTACTAGAAACTTCAAATATTTTATTTTTGGTAGAAAATTTATATTTTCAGTGGAAAATCCATGTTTTTGCTGTTGAAAATTTACCTTTTTTTATAAAAATGTAACTTTTTTTCATTAAAAAATGTTATGTTTTATAAAAAATTTAACTGTTCTATTTTTTGTTGAAGGTTCGTTTTTTTTGGCTGAAAAAAAAAGATTCAGTTAAAAATTGGAGTTTTTAAAAATAGAAAGTTCATTTTTTTGGTTGAAAATTCCATTATTTGGTCCAAAAATTCATATTTTTCGTTGAGAAATCAAATTTTTTGTGTAAAATTTATATTTTCAGTTGAAAATTAATTCATTTTGCAAACTCTTTTGTTGTTTTAAAGTAGGAATTTATATTTTCAACTAAAAAAAAAATCAATTTTCCAACAAATAGCTACATTTTGAACTAAAAAAGTCAGTATTCAGTCAAAATTGAAATGTTTAATTTTAAATTCAAAAAATCTTTCACACAAATTTAACTTTGAATCAAGCTTGAATTTTTAAGCAAAAAAAAAAAATAATTTTTAAATAAATCATGTATTTGGAACTAAAAGGATGTAATTTTTAATTGGAATAGTTGCATTTTCCGGTAAAAAAAAATACTAATTCGCAACAAAAACGAAACTAATTCTCACAGAAATACTAATTTTTCAAACAAAAATTATTTTTCAATCCAGAAGATTAATTTCTACAAAAAAAAGTCAAAAGTTCGAAATAAAAAAGGTAATTTTTCAACCAAATACTAAATAGTTAAATTTTTAGTAAAAAAAAAAAAAAAAAAAACGAATGTTTATCCAACGAAAAAAATTAATTTTCAGATAAAATTATGAATCTTTAACAAATATAAAAATAGGGGAATAAATTCTTTTAAATAAAATTAATGTGAGCTCTATATTAAATTTATTTTGAAACCCTTTAAATTTATAACATTACAAGTAGAAATATAGTTTTTTCAACAAAACTGGTGAATCTTTAACCAAAGAGATAATTTTTCAATTAATACGATGAATCTTCAACTGAAAAAAATAATAATTTTCAACAAAAGAGTAACTCTAAACAAAGTATTTAAATCTTTATTAAAAAAAAAGACGAATCCCGATCAAAAAATGTATTAGTTGATATTTCAAACATTTTTTTTTTTAATTTTAATTTAAAAAACAAGGTAGTTGAATAAAAAAAAATTAATTATCAAAAAAACATATAAATTTTCAACTAAAACCGATCGATTTTTAAACAAAAACAAAATCATTTAATTTTCAGTTAGAAATCCATTAATTTAAAGCTACTTTTACCAATGAAAATTCCAGGTTTTCCAGATGTCAACTTTCCGTATTTGAAAAAAAAGTTTTACAATATAATCGAAGGCCTTTTATTTTGTTTATTTTTTATTCGACAAAATAGAAGCCTGCAGCCAAAAATCTATAATCAGGCACTGTAGAAATACACATTTTGTCGCAGTTTCTAATTTACCTTATAATTAATTAGTTGCTAATTAAGAGGCGACATCAGTGCATATTTCTCTTATCAATAGATTTTCTTGTGCAGAAAATATAATTTTCTTTTGTGTAGTAAACTATAGGTATATTTTCGCAGAAAAAAAAAATAAAATTAGAATCACTATAAAAAATTGTTTCCTATTTAAAATAATATCAATACTTTTACACCGCTTTAGAATTAATAAATAATATCATGTACATTATTAATCAGACAAAATTCATTAATATTATTATTTAAATAAATTTCTGCGTAGAAAACAATTTAAAGAGGGTGTCTGTCTGTCTGTCTGTCTGTCTGTCTGTCTGTCTGTCTGTCTGCTCTACTCAAATCCTGGAAAGAAATTCCCTGACAATTCCAGGTTTTTTTCCCAGGTATCATTTTTCATAATTATTTTAAATAATTTATTTTCTTTTTCAATTTCTATGAATTCAATTTTTAAATACTAAAAACATAATTACTCATTTCTTAAAATTGTCCCGGAAGTTCATGAATTTGATAATTGACTCAAAACAAATTTTCGTTTTAAAGTTTAAAATATTGCATTTCTAAAATGATGGATGAATTTTTTTTTAAATAGTTGAATTTTCCTCTCAGGAAGAACAGTTTTCAATCCAACATGAAAATTTTTTAATTTCAGATCAAAAAAAATTAATATTCCATAAAACAAAACAAAAAAATTTCAACCAAAGCGATAGATTTTTATTTATTATTTTGAACCTGCAACTGGAATAATTCAATATTTAACCAAAAAAAAATTAATTTCTGCCAAAAATTACGAATGTTCGATTGAAGAAGAAAATGTTCCATCCAAAAATTAAATTGTTACATTTTCAGTTTAAAATTAATTTGAAAATAAAAATGAAAACAACATAATATTTTTATTTTTTGCCTGGAATAGTTATTTTTTGACAGAACAATGAATTTTTAACAAAATAGTTGAATTTTACACCAAAAAGATTGCAAAAATTTGAGAAAAAAAAAACAACTTTTTTTCAGCAAAATACATAAATTCTCACCCAAATAATTCAATTTTTCATTAAAAAAGAGAAATTATTAACCAAAAAATAAAATTTTTAATTCAAAAAACATGAATTTTCAACAAAATAGTTGAATTTTCATCTCAGGAAGAACATTTTTCAATCGGAAC
>NC_046664.1:1109583-1116218 GCF_010883055.1 Belonocnema kinseyi | reverse complement strand
TTGAATTTTACACCAAAAAGATATAAAAAATTCGAAAAAGCACGATCTTTTCAGCAAGAAATATAAATTCTCACCCAAATAATTCAATTTTTCATTAAAAAAGAGAAATTATTAACCAAAAAATAAAATTTTTAATTCAAAAAACATGAATTTTCAATAAAATAGTTGAATTTTCATCTCAGGAAGAACATTTTTCAATCGGAACATGAAAAAGTTAAATTTTCATGTTAAAAAAATTAATTTTTCATGAAACAAAAAACAAAAATTCAACCAAAGCGTTAAATTGTTATCTTGAATTGTGAATTTTCAACTGTAATAGCTTAATTTTTAACAAAAAAGATGAATTTACAAACCAAAGATTAATTTCTGCCAAAAAAGGAGAATTTTCTACTAAAATACTAAAATTTTCTTCCAAAAATTAAATAGTTACATTTTCAGTTTAAAATTAATTTTAAACTAAAAATACCAACAAATTTTTAACAAAATAGTAAGTTTCAACTGGATAGTTCATTTTTTAGAAAAAATTTAATTTTCAGCAAAAAAAAGGGAATTTTTAATACAATAGTTGCATTTTCTACCAGAGATAATTTTTTCAGCAAAATGCATAAATTCTCAACCAAATAGTTGAATTTTTAACTAAAAAAGATCAAATTTCAATCAAAAAGATTAATTTTTTATTGAAAAAGAAAAGTATCCATCCAAAATTAAGTTACATTTTCAGTTTAAAATTAATTTTCAAAAACAAATTTTCAAAAAAATAGTTAAAGTTTCGACTGAAATAGTTAATTTTTCAGTCAAAAAATTAATTTTTTCAAAAAAAAAAAAAAGGAATATCTAACAAAATAGTTGAATTTTTTACCAAAATGATTAATTTTCGTCTAAAAAAAAAAAGATGATTTTTTCAATATAATACATACACTCTTAACCAACCACTTGAATTTTCAACAGTTTTCAATCAAACATGAAAGATTTAAATTTTCAGTTGAACAAATTAATTATCAAACAAAAAATGTCAATTTAAGCAATAAATTTTCATTTATAATGTTGAATTTTCAACTGAAATAGTTAAATTTTTAAACAAAAGATGAATTTCCAACCAGAAAGGTCAATTTATACCAAAAAGACGAATTTTTAACTTAAAAAAGAAAAATTTTCATCAAAAAATGAAATAATTACATTTTCAGTTTTAAATTAATTTTCTAAAAACAAATAAAAACAGTCAATTTTTAAGAAAATAGTCAAAACTTTCGACTGGAATAGTCAATTTTGCAGTAAAAAGAAAATTGATTCTCAGCAAAAAAAAAAAAGAATTTTCAACAGAATTTTTAAATTAAAAAAAAATTTCAATTAAAACTTTTTTTTAAATTTGTTTTAATCAAAAAATCATTGTTTAAATCAAAATGATGAGTTTTCAAATAAAATGACGAATCCTTAAACAACAAAAAAATCCATTCCGAAAAAGATAAATTATGAAGGAAATATGTGGTAGTTGCTTTATCAAACAAAGCATATTGCAATTTTCAAAAAAAAAAAAAAAAAAAAAAACCATTTGAATAAAACCAAAGGTACTATTTTCCAACACGAGTTAAATTTTCAACCAAGAAAGATGTTTCAGTAAAGAGATATTACAAAATTTTCCAAGAAACTGTTGAATTTTCAAGCAAAAAGATGACTCTTTCAACCAGAATATTAATTTTCTACCAAAAACAAGAAATTTTCAATAAAAGACATGAATTTTGAACGATATACTTGAAATTTCAACTAAAAACGATCAAATTTTCAATCAAGACCAGAACACTTGATTTTTCAGTTACAATCATTAATTTCGCACAAAAGAAAAATTTCTAAAAAATAATTCAATACAGTCATATTAAAGCTAATTTTGCAAATAAATAACCATTCTGATTCAGTGCAATATTTGCAGTTTAATCTAAAAATTAACTTAAAAAACGAAGAAAAAAAACACTGACATTTCCAGGTTTTCCCGATCGGGTATTAGACACCCTGTTGAAATTAAATTGACATGAAGGAAATGGAAAGACAGAAACGAGGAAGAGGAAGGAATCTTTGAAAGAAAGAAAAAAAGAAAAAAAGTAAGAAAGAGGGGAATAAATAAGTAAATTATTTGCTAATAATAAAGGCTACAATTACCTCCATAACTACCGGGCCTGCCGGAAGGGCCACTACTCCGGGGAGGTCCGCCGCCAGCACCCGTTTGACGATAATCTCGGGCGCCAAAGCTACTGGCGAAGCGACCACTCTTGGCGCCTCCGGGCCGCCGCGAGGTTCCCCCAGTTTGTCTCGCCTCGGAGCTCATGTTGCTCAGCCACGCCGGCAACTCTTGGTTCGCCTCGCTCAGCAGCGACAACAGGTCGCGCACCAAATTGTGATTCTTGCTATTGAAGAACGACGTTGCTAAACCTGTTGTTTTTTTTCGAAGGAAACGAGAAAACATTTATTACTCCTTCATTTTGACAAACTTTCAACATTACATATTTAAAATATATGGGGATAATCCGCTACATCTGTGTTTTTGCGTAAATGTCAAAAAAAACAAAAAAAAAAAAACTTCGGGTGCGAATTCGCACCAGTGTTCCGTTCGAGGGTTAATCCAAGAAGGCCGATAAAAGTGAAAAATTTTGTAATCTAAAAATCTGGCTTGTTTGCAATATTAATATTAAATATTTAATATATTCAACATATAATAAACACCTAGCATATATCACAAATTTATTTAATATATATGGAAATAATCCGCTGCAGTCATGTTTGCGTAAATGTCAACAAAATGAAAAACTTCGGGTGCGAATTCGCACCAGTGTGCCGTTTGAGGGTTAATTCAAGAAGGCCGATAAAAGTGAAGAATTTGTAATCTACAAAGCTGCTTTGTTTGCAATGTTATATTGGGATAACACGCTGCAGCTGTGTTTGCGTAAATGCCAACAAACTGAAAAAATTTCAGGTGCGAATTCGCACCAGTGTGCCGTTTGAGGGTTAATCCAAGATTCGAGCCATTCAAATATTTTGCATTTTTTTAAGCAATTAACTCGAAATATGTATACAGTCATATTAATCATTGATTTAAATACTTGAATAATACTATAAACCATCTTTATTAAAAAACAAAAACATTAATTTTCTAAACAAAAAATACGGTTTTTTCATCAAATTAGTGAATTATCAACCAAATTTTCACTAACATCCACGAAATTTCCACTAAACAAGATACATCAGGTTATATTTTTTTTAGATCTTCAAAAACAACAAACTGGTATCAAAAATTAAACAAATTAATTTTATTTAACTTTTAAATATTGAAAAAAATGACTGTAATTATGGGAATCTTTTGAATTGTCTTGATATATTTTCTTAAAATTAATTTTCTAAATAAAAAATCATTTTTAATTTTCCACACAAATCTTGTGAAAACTTTTTTATCCTTTCGAAACCTTTCTAAAATATTTAAAACGCTTTGAAATTTTATTTCGAGAACTTCAAAAAGCCACATTTAATTGAAATATTTTTTAATCATTGTCAAATTTAAAATTATTTTTGGAAGTCGCATTTTCAACAAAAAATAAATTTAACCAAATAGTTCAATTCTAACCAAATAGGTGAATCTTAAAAAATGATTAATTTTTAACAAAGCAGTTCAATTTTCAACAATAATTAAATCACTTTTTAAAAAAAACGGTGAAATTTCTGCCAAAGGAAGAATTTTAAAACATCTTTTCAAATTACTTGAATTATTCCCAAAGTCTTTTCAAATTTTCTTTAACAATTAATTTTCTAGAATCGAAAGTCATTTATAGTTTCATCAAGGCGCTTAAGAATTTTTCTTTTTTGTATTTTTGAAACCTTTCAAAATTTTTAAAAAGATTCGTTTTTTTTTAATCTTAAAAAACTTATGTTTCATTTAAAATTGCTTGAAATATTGACAAATTTCGAATTATTTTTTAATCTTTTCAAAACTTCAAAACTTTCTAAATGTCTTTTCAATGATTATCATTTTTCTTAAAAATTTTTTAAAAAATCGCATAAATTTCTAAGTTTTTAAAAAATATCTTACATAAGTATATAAATTGACAAAAATATTCAAACCAATTTCAATTATTTTTTGGTGAAAAATACTATTACTTGGTTAACAATTTTATTGACTGAAAAATTTTATTGATTAATATTTCAACTATTTTGTTGAAAATTCGTCTTTTCGATTCGAAAATTGATGTTTTTAATTATAAATTTCATATTTTTTTTAGCAAAAATCCAACTGTCCGGTTAAAATATTTTTTCTTTTTTTAATGAAAAATCTCATTTTGTTGACAAAATCAACGAACATATTTTTTGATTTGAATTAACCTTTTTGGTAGAAAATTGGTCTCTTTATTTTAAAATTCAACAATTTGTTAGAAAATTGAAGTATTAGGTTAATCAAAAAGGGTGATTCTGATCAAAAATTTAATAGTTGATATTTCAACCAAAAGATATTTTAATTACTAATTGAAAGCAGTTGAATTAATGAAAAAAAAAAACGAATTTTCAATATAACTGTCAAAGCCTCAACCTAAAAAGATTAGTTTTCAATCACAGTTTGCATTTTAGTTCACGAAAAATGAAATTCACATAATTAAAAAGATAAATTTCAGAACCAAAAAGATAAATTTTCAATATAGTAGTTCAAATATTAATAAAAAAAAAAGATTTTTCAGTTGAAACTGTTGAATATTCAATTTAAAAAGAGTTTTCTTCAAAGCAGTTATATTTTTAATTCGAAAATATAAATTTTCAACAGAAAAGTTAATTTACTTAATTTATTTTAAAAAGTTAATATATAATACAATATTCAATATTAAATTTTAATTCATATTTGCTAATTTTTATTGAAAAATATTCATAACTTATTGAATAAAATCTCTAAAAAAAAGTTATGATTTTTATTCTTTAAAGGGCATACTGGGTGTAAAACACCCAGCGACTTATTTTCGCTTTAACAAAACGTGCCAAATTTAAAAAAATGGAACGTATGGCGCCAGATTTACAAATTACATGCAAACTTATTTTTCTATGTCATTTTTAACATAATTTTGATTTTTATAATTTTTATACATAGTTTAAGGTCAATAAAATCGTTTAATCATCCTAAAAGACTAATTTTATTTTTGAAGCGCCGTATCTCGGATGTATTCAAGTAAAATTTTAAGTAAAAATATCAAAAACTTCCAAAGTTATGAATTTTGGAGTGAAAGAAGTCATTTTTCAAGTTTTTCTTCTCAAAAAAAGGATTTTTTTAACTATAAATTTCAAAAACTGTTATGAAACCTTTTTCTCCTTAAATTAGATACATTAAACATCATTAATTCAGTTTCTCGTAAGAAAAATATCAAACACCGTCGGCACAGCACACGTTTAAATACCCTTGGGTATAAAACACCCAGTGTGCCCTTTATGTAATTTTACGAAAGTGTGCCCTTTAAGGGTTAAATATATGCAAAAACATTACTTTTTCTATTATTTCATTATTATTATCAATAATACAAGGCGAATTTGGCAGCAGTTCTTTCACATATTTTGAGTATTTCTTACTAAATGTATACCTTGTCAGAACAAAAGTAATCAGTGGTAATAAATTCAAAAAAATCTGCAAAAATACCAGAAAATTGGTACTTTTATAACTTATGTTGAAATAAAAAAAGATACTCAACAACAATTTTGATTATTTTCACAGTATTGGACATACTTTTTACGTTGTCCCAGTAATGGTCCGTTTACCTTAATTCTTCAATATTGTTGAAGGAAATTGTGCTGATGGAACATTATAATGTATAAAACTGGAGAAAACAAAAAAAGAAAATGAAATTTAAATTTAAAAAACTGACCTAAATTTCCCATACGGCCAGTACGACCGATCCGATGTACGTACTCCTCGACATCGCCAGGAAGGTCAAAATTAATGACGTGCGTGACGTGCGGAATATCGAGTCCACGAGCGGCGACCGCAGTCGCAACCAGAATTGGCGTTTTCCCAGCGCGGAATCGACGCAACGCGTCCTCTCGCTCGCGCTGCGTTCTGTCCCCGTGAATGCTCGTCACCGGGTAGCCCATCTGGTACAGGAACTCTTCCAGCATGTCCGCGCCCTTCTTCGTCTCCACAAACACCAGCGTCAAAGCCTCGGCAGCTTTACAAAGAGAGAGAGAGAGAGAGAGAGAAAAAGAAGAAAAGGGACAAGAAATTATTACAAAATAAGATAAATGTCTAGCGATTCTTAGGCACAAAATTCTAAATCTCTACCAGGTTTTCCAAAAAGGGGGAGGGTCGGTAAGGCCGGTTTTTTGGCCTAATTTATTTTTGGACCAAAAAATCTGAAAAAATCATGGTAGTATCTTATAAGTATCCCGAGTCGATTGCACGCTAAACGGACTGATTACGAACCTGGTGTGCGCTGACCTTTAGCGCGTCAGGTTCAAGGTCATGGGAAGGTCAAATCGAGAGAAAACGCTGAAAAAAAAATATGTTATAGGTTTTCGGGGGGGTTTTTTTTTTTAAATTTTTACCGTTTTTTCTCGATTTGACCTTCAAATGACCTTCAAATGACCTTGAACCTGAAGCGATAGAGTTCAACGGATGCCAGATTCGT
>NC_046664.1:1090869-1109483 GCF_010883055.1 Belonocnema kinseyi | reverse complement strand
TGAAAATTTCATCTTTTTGGTTAAAAATCAACTTTTTTGGCTGAAGAATCAGCTATTTTATTCAAAAATTTTATCTTTTTGGTTTAAAATGTGTCTTTTTTTATAGAAACTAATCTCGTCTGTTCAGAATTAATTTTTTTAGTTAAAAATTTTTTGTGCGGTTGAAAATTTAGCATTTTAATTGAAAATTTCATCTTTTTGGGTTTAAATTTGTATTTTTCAGTAGAAATTGCAAAAAATTGCAAAAATCTACATTTATTAAAAATTGTTATCAATTGTTATTTATGCGTCAAAATTTAACAATTTCATTTCTAATTTAAACACTTTTTCAATAAAACAATGAAAATTGTAACACTAAAAGTTCTTCGAAAATCTAAAAAATTCAAAGCTTTCTATGTAAAACAATTCAGTTTCAAATTATTTTCTTTTAAATATTTGGTTTCAATTTACTTGCCTTGAATTAACAGTGAAATACTGTTAAATATTAAAAATTTATTCTTTTTCTACATCAAGAAATTTCAAATTAAATGGGTTAAAAATTAAATAATTTAGACTCACAATATTTTGAATTTGATAAAAACGTTTACATTTTTGAATGGCTATAAAAATTAATAGAACTAAATATATTAATAAATTTCTTTATTAAATTTAATATAAACAAATAATGTAAAGAAAGAGCTGAAACTCTGAATTAAAAATATATTATTGATAAATCATGAAAATTTTTTTTTTTAAATAAAATTATCGGAATAAATAATATATTAATTTTAATTCTTATTAAGACTTTCGGATTAATTTTAAAAATATTTTTTTATTGATATTTACAGTTGATAAAATAAAACTGTTTTTTATCAAAAATTTTCAACTTTAAAGACTGTCATTTTAAAATTCTTTAAATTAAAATATATGCTTTGAAAAATTAAAAATCTAAAATTAATTTTTTTTTTTTAATTAAAGACTGTCGAATTACGCATTCTAAATTAAATGATATAATAATTTATAAAAATCACAGTTTAACAAATTATTTAAAAAACGGTTGAAATCAAAGTTGGGGAAAAGTTTTTATTCTAAAAACTTTGTAAAGTTCCCGGTGACATTTTCAACCAAAAAGATTAATTTTCTATCAAAAAGGTTAAATTTCTATAAAAAAAAATTAATTTTCTACCAAAAAGACGATTTAAAAAATATATATAAAAAAAATTAAGCCTCAATTAAACAGTTGAATTTTCAAATGAAAAATATAAATTTTCAAACAAATAATTAAATTTTGAACTCGAAATAAACAGTTTTCAACCAAAAATTGAATGTTTAAATTTTCAATTAAAAAAATTTATTTTCTTTACAAAAGACAGATTCATTTTCTCAAATTTACTTTCTAAGCAATAAAAAATGAATTTTCAAAACAAATAATTTAATACATTTTATCTATAGTCTAATTTTCATTCAATTTTCAATTTTCAAAAAAAAAAAATTTCCTGTCCAGAAGATTAACTTCTACCAAAAAATTCAAAATTTTGACAAAATATTTACAGTTGCAACTCCAATTGTTAAATTTCCAGTGAAAAAATTACTTTTCAGCCAAGGAAAAAATGATTTTTCGACATCATTTTTAACTTAACATTTTTAAATTTTAAATTAATTTTGTATTCAGTTGACATTTCTACCAAATAGGTTTAAAAATTTTAATACAAAATAATGGAATTCAACCAGAAAAATATGTAAATTGTCAACTAAAACCGTTCTATTTTTAACCAAAAACAACAAATTAATTTTCCTTAAAAAAGAATAATTAAATTTTAAATTCAAAAAATTACTGTTCAACCAAACAGAAGAATTTTCAACTAAAACTATGAAATCTTCAATTAGAATCAGTTAACTTTTCAATTAAAAAATTACTTTCCACCACCAAAAAAAAACTTTCAACCGAAAAAATCGAACGTTAAAAAAATAGTTATATTTTCAAACAAAGTCATGAATATTTAACTGAAATAGTTAGATTTCAAACAAAAAAGACGTATTTTCGACAAAAATGATAAATTTTTAACTTTAATACCAGAATTTTTAACCGAAAAAGAACAATTTTTAAACAATTTTTGTTGAAAAAATCGAATTTTAACAAAATATGTGATTTTTCAACGAAATAACTAAATTTATAATTAAAAAAAGCAAATTTTCATCCATATTGTTGAATTTTAAACAAAATTTGATGACAAAATAGTTGAATTTTATACCAAAAAGATAAATTTTTAACCATAAAGATTAAATTTCAACAAAAAAGAAAAAAGCAGGTGAATTTTTGACAAAGTGCATATATTTTCAAACATTCAGTTTAATTTTTAAATAAATAAAAATATTTAAATCATCTCAAATAAATTAATTTTCAACCAAAGAATGACATTTTTAATCAAAAACTTTATTTTCTGCCCAAAAAGGACAAATTTTACAAAATACATCCACTTTCAACCGAATAAATTTTCTACCAATTTCTTTAATTTTTGAGTCGAAAAAACAAATAATTTTTTCCAAAACAGTTTAATTTTCAAATAGAAAATGATATTTTTTAACAAAAAATAGTTACCTTTTTAATTAAAAAAAAAATTAAGTCTTCACCCAAATACTAAAATTTTCCCAAAAAAAATGTCAACCAAGAAACTTAATTTTCCACAAAGAATATTTTTTTATTAAATTATCTCTTTCTATAGATTTTTTTTTATAAATACTAACTTTTGGTTCAAAATTGATCTGTGTGTGTTTTTTTTTTTTTTTAATGAACTTTTTTCTTAAACATTTTATTGAGCATTTTAGGCTCAAAAATTAAAAAATTTGATAGAAAAATAATGATCTATTTAGTTAAAAATTGATGATGGTATTTGTTGTAAAATTCGTATTTTTGGAAGAAAATTATGTTTTTATTTATTGGAAATTAAATTCTTTAGTTGAAAATTAATTTATTTTAGATGAGAATTCAAGTATTTTAGTGAAAATTTGTCTTTTTTTATTAAATCTAAATTTTTTTTTATTTGGAATAAAAATCTGTTTTTCTAAAATATCAACCACTACATTGTTCGTTGAAATTCCAACTTTTTAAATTCAAAATTCAACTTCTAATTTTAAAGTAAAACTATTTTTTTAAAGTTCCTTTTTTTGTGTGAAAAACTTCGAATTCTAGTTCAAAGTATTATTTCTTTTTTGTTTAAAAATTATTATTTTTGTAAACTGAAAATTTAATTAATTTCTTGAAAATTCAACTGATGAAAAATAATTCTTTATTGAAAATCCATATTTGCGGGTTGAAATTTCAAACCTTTCACAAAAATATATATTTTTTTTATTTGAAATTTTAACAATTTAGAAGAAACTTCAATTATTTGTTAAGAATTAGTATTTTTCGTGGAAAATTGATTTTCCTTTGTTTCAAACTATAATATACTTTGAAAATTAATCTGCTTTAGTTGAAGATTCAAATATTTTGTTGAAAAATCGTCTTTTTCTATTATATTTAACTCCTTTTAATTTAAAATCAAAATCTGTTTTGATATAAGAACAATTTCATTTTTTTTTTATGAAAATTTTAGTATGTTTCGGTGGAAAAATCAACTGTATTTTCAGACAATTTTTTTGGCTTAAAAATTCAACTCTTTCGCGTTAAAACATTGACATAATCTGCTAATTTTTTAAAATTTTTGAGTCGCAAAAAAAATAATTTTTTCCAAAAAGGTTTAATTTTCAAAAAGAAAATAATATTTTTCAACAAAAAATAGTAACCTTTTTAATTAAAAAAAAAAAAAATTAACCCGAAAGGCTTGATAACTAAATTTTTAAAAATGACTTCTTATGAAAAAGGTCAAATTAAAAAAAAAAACTAAGTCTTCACTCAAATACTAAAACATTCAAAAAAAAAAAAAATATATATATATAACAAAAAAAAAAAAAAAAATTTTGTGGGAAATTCGACTTTTTCTATAAAAAAAATTAATTCTCCTTAGCAAAAATTCCCCCAAATTTGTTGTTCAAAATTCATCTTAGCTTAAAAATTCAACTATTTAGATCTAAAGTTTAAGAAAAGAAAAATATATAATAAAATTTGGACGTTCATAAATATTTCGTTGAAAATTCGTAGTTTTGGGTAAAAAAATTCAAATATATGATTACAAATTTACATATTATGTTAAAAATTAAAGTATTTTGTTAAAAATTCCTCTTTTTTTTTGTTATATTCAATTGTTTTTTATTAAAAATTAAAATATGGGTTGATCAAAATTAATCTTCAGGAGTAAAAACTCGTCATTTCAGTTTAAAATTCACCTCTTTGTCTGAAAACTCAATTATCTTTTTTTGAAAATTCTCCTCATTTTGTTTTAAAATTAATGATTTTAACTAAAAATTCCACTATTAATTTTTTGTCGAGTTTTTTTCTTTTAGTAGAAAATTAATCATCCTTGTTTAAGATTTAAATCGATAAGAAATCTATATATTTTGTTAAGAATTAGTATTTTTCGTGGAAAATTGATTTTTCTTTGTTTCAAACTATAATATACTTTGAAAATTAATCTGCTTTAGTTGAAGATTCAAATATTTTGTTGAAAAATCGTCTTTTTCTATTATATTTAACTCTTTTTAATTTAAAATCAAATTCTGTTTTGATATAAGAACAATTTCATTTTTTGATGAAAATTTTAGTATGTTTCGGTGGAAAACTCAACTGTATTTTCAGACAATTTTTTTGGCTTAAAAATTCAACTCTTTCGCGTTAAAAAATTGACATAATCTGCTGCTTTCTCAAAAACTTATATTTTCTGGCTCCAATCATCCACTGGACAATTTGTAGCTAATTAGCAACAAAAAAAAACGGCGAAAAAGCAGCAGTAAATAATGTATTTGTTTTAAAAGGAGAATTTGAACAAAAAGTCAAGTTGAATTTTATACCAAAAAGATCAATTTTCAACCATAAAGATTAAATTTCTACAAAAAAAAAAAGAAGTGTTTTCAAACATTCAGTTTAATTTTTAAATAAATAAAAATTCCACAATTTTGTTAAAAAGTTTTCAATTTAAAAAGTTTAATTTTGAACGAGAAAATGCACTGGTTGATATTTCCACAAAAAAGATTTTTATTCTTTAAAAAAAAAATTGTTGTATTTAAATTGTTGTATATATTTGAATCCTCATCTAAAATAAATTAATTTTCAACTAATGAATGACATTTTTAATCCAAAACTTTATTTTCTGTCTAAAAAAGACAAATTTTACCAAATACATCCACTTTCAGCCGAATAAATTTTCTACCAATTTCTTTAATTTTTGAGTCGGAAAAAAAAATAATTTTTTCCAAAAAGGTTTAATTTTCAAAAAGAAAATAATATTTTTCAACAAAAAATAGTAACCTTTTTAATTTAAAAAAAAAAATCACCCAACTAAATTTTTAAAAATGACTTCTTATCAAAAAGGTCAAATTAAAAAAAAAAACTCAGTCTTCACCCAAATACTAAAACTTTCCAAAAAAAAAAAAAATACACTGGAACCGCGTTTATATCCTCTCGCACTTATAACCACTCGCGCTTATATCCCTGCATAACTCTCACTCATATCCGCCTGTCACTCCCCACCTCGCAGTACCACGTGACTAAGAAGCCAATCAGAGCGCAGCGCGGCCATTTCTCCTTCGCTGAGCAGCATTGGTGGGATCGATCCCCTTCCGGGAGGACATAAGTGAATGTTTACGTTCAAGGACGGCGGATATAACTGCGATTCCAGTGTATATATAAAAAATATGTATAAAAACATTTAAAAAAAAAAAACAAAAAACAACTTATTTTCAAATTGTCAACTTACAGGGTTCTTGACTATTGCTAGCTTGGAGCAAATCAAGCAAATAGGAGCGCTTGTCGTGGTCCTCGACCCAGACAATCTTCTGGGTGATATTCTCGGAAGTCGACCCGACACGACCGACGGCCAAGAAAATATAGTTGCTCAGGAAATCCCGGGCCAACATCTGAATCTCCTTCGGGAAAGTCGCGGAGAACATGAGTGTCTGTCTCTCTCCGGTCGGCGGCATGTTGTCCTCTTCGACAATGCGTCGGATCTGGGGCTCGAAACCCATGTCCAGCATACGATCTGCTTCGTCGAGCACCAAATATCTGTTGTTGTTTTTTTTTTATATTTTTTATTATTTTTTATTAGTATTATTATTATTATTATTATTATTATTATTATTTAATGCGGGCCTCACACAGACCAGTCCATCAAATCAATTAACAAAAATCAGAGGCCAACAAATTCAAGATCAATTCAATTCAATTGCGTCAACAACTCAACTTCAATTCAAATGAATTTAGAATTAATTTATGAAAGCAATTAAAAACAAAAATTTCAATTTAACAAGTTAAATTTTGAACGAGAAAATGCACTGGTTGATATTTCCCCAAAAACTGTTTTTATTCTTTAAAAAAAAATGGTTGTATTTAACCAAAAAAGACAAACTTTCACTAAAATATTTAAATCCTCGTTTAAAATAAATTAATTTTCCACTAAGGAATGACATTTTTAATCAAAAACTTTATTTTCTGCCCAAAAAATTTTAAAAAAAAATTAATTAAATTAAAATTATTATTTGATGCAGGCCTCACACAGACCAGTCCATCAAATCAAGCATCAATTAATAAAAATCAGAGGCCAACAAATTCAGGATAAATTGAATTGAGTCAACAAAAATGATAAATTTTTAACTTTAATACTAGAATTTTTAACCGAAAAAGAAAAATTTTTGAACAATTTTTGTTGAAAAAATCGACTTTTAACAAAATATGCGATTTTTCAACGAAAAACCTAAATTTTCAATTAAAAAAAGCAAATTTTCATCCATATTGTTGAATTTTAAACAAAATTTGATGACAAACTAGTTGAATTTTATACCAAAAAAAAAATAAATTTTCAACCATAAAGTTTAAATTTCTACAAAAAAAAGGTGAATTTTTAACAAAGTGCATATATTTTCAAAGATTCAGTTTAATTTTTAAATAAATAATAATTCGACAATTTTGTTAACAAGTTTTCAATTTAAAAATTTAAATTTTGAATAAGAAAATGCACTGGTCGATATTTCCACAAAAACGGTTTTTATTCGCAAAAAAATTTGTATTTAACCAAAAATGACAAACTTTCACTAAAATATTTCAATCCTCATCTAAAATAAATTAATATTCAACTAAAGAATGACATTTTTAATCAAAAACTTTATTTTCTCCCCAAAAAAGACAAATTTTACAAAATACATCAACTTTTAACCGAATAAATTTTCTACCAATTTGTTTAATTTTTGAGTCGAAAAAAAAAGAATTTTTTCCAAAACAATTTAATTTTCAGATAGAAAATGATATTTTTTAACAAAAAATAGTTACCTTTTTAATTTAAAAAAATCAAGCTGAAAGGCCTGATAATTAAATTTAAAAAAAAAGACTTCTAATCAAAATGGTCAAATTAAAAACAAAATTAATTAAATTAAAATTATTATTATTATTATTATTATTATTTAATGCAGGCCTCAACACAGACCAGTCCATCAAATCAAGCATCAATTAACAAAAATCATGGGCCAAAAAATCAGGATAAATTCAATTGAGTCAACAAAAATAATAAATTTTAACTTTGATATTAGAATTTTTAACCGAAAAAGAAAAATTTTTAAACAATTTTTGTTGAAAAAATCGACTTTTAACAAAATATGTGATTTTTCAACGAAATAACTAGATTTTCAATTAAAAAAAGCAAATTTTCATCCATATTGTTGAATTTTAAACAAAATTTGATGACCAAATAGTTGAATTTTATACCAAAAAAAAAATAAATTTTCAACCATAAAGTTTAAATTTCTACAAAAAAAAGGTGAATTTTTAACAAAGTGCATATATTTTCAAAGATTCAGTTTAATTTTTAAATAAATAATAATTCGACAATTTTGTTAACAAGTTTTCAATTTAAAAAGTTAAATTTTGAATAAGAAAATGCACTGGTAGATATTTCCACAAAAACGGTTTTTATTCTTAAAAAAAATTGTATTTAACCAAAAAAGACAAACTTTCACTAAAATATTTCAATCCAATTTGTTAAATTTTTGAGTCGAAAAAAAAATAATTTTTTCCAAAACAATTTAATTTTCAGATAGAAAATGATATTTTTCAACAAAAAATAGTTACCTTTTTAATTTAAAAAAAAATCAACCCTAAAGGCTTGATAATTAAATTTAAAAAAAATGACTTCTTATCAAAATGGTCAAATTAAAAAAAAATTAATTAAATTAAAATTATTATTATTATTTAATGCAGGCCTCAACACAGACCAGTCCATCAAATCAAGCATCAATTAACAAAAATCATGGGCCAAAAAATTCAGGATAAATTCAATTGTGTCAACAAAAATGATAAATTTTAACTTTGATACTAGAATTTTTAACCGGAAAAGAAAAATTTTTAAACAATTTTTGTTGAAAAAATCGACTTTTAACAAAATATGCGATTTTTCAACGAAAAACCTAAATTTTCAATTAAAAAAAGCAAATTTTCATCCATATTGTTGAATTTTAAACAAAATTTGATGAGAAAATAGTTGAATTTTATACCAAAAAGATAAATTTTCAACCATAAAGTTTAAATTTCTACAAAAAAAAAAGAAGGTGAATTTTTAACAAAATGCGTATATTTTCAAAGATTCAGTTTAATTTTTAAGTAAATAAAAATTCGACAATTTTGTTAACAAGTTTTCAATTTAAACAGTTAAATTTTGAACGAGAAAATACATTGGTCGATATTTCCACAAAAACGGTTTTTATTCTAAAAAAAAATTATATTTAATCAAAAATGACAAACTTTCACTAAAATATTTGAATCCTCATCTAAAATAAATTAATTTTCAACTAAAGAATGACATTTTTAATCAAAAACTTTATTTTCTGCCCAAAAAAGACAAATTTTACAAAATACATCCACTTTCAACCGAATAAATTTTCTACCAATTTCTTTAATTATTGAGTCGAAAAAAAAATAATCTTTTCCAAAACAGTTTAATTTTCAAATAGAAAATGATATTTTTTAACAAAAAATAGTTACCTTTTTATTTTAAAAAAATCAAGCCGAAAGGCTTTGATAATTAAATTTAAAAAATGACTTCTTATCAAAATGGTCAAATTGAAAAAAAAAAATTAGTCTTCACCCAAATACTGAAATTTTCAAAAAAAAATGTCAACCAAGAAACTTAATTTTCCATAAAGAATTTTTTTTTATTAAAGTATCTCTTTCTACAGAAATTTTTTTTGCTATAAATACTACCTTTTGGTTCAAAATTGATATGTTCTTTTTGAAAATGAATTGCTTTCTTAAAAATTGTATTGAGCATTTTAGACTCGAAAATTAATTTATTTTAGACGAGAATTCAAGTATTTTAGTGAAAATTTGTCTTTTTTGATTATATCTAATTTTTTTTATTAAGAATAAAAATATGTTTTTCTAAAATAGCAACCACTACATTTTTCGCTGAAATTACAACTTTTTAAATTAAAAATTCAACTTCTAATTTTAAAGTAAAAGTATTTTAGTTTAGCAAAAATCATAGGCCAACAATTTCAGGATCAAATCAATTCAATTGAGTCAACAACTCAACTTCAATTCAAATGAATTTAGAATTGATTTAAGGGAAAATTTAAAAAAAAATTTAATCTTTAATAAATTCAGTAAATTTGAAAAAAGCTCAGAAAATTCAAGGGAATTCAGAAGAATTGGATAAAATGTCGAAGAATACAGGGTGAGGTTCAAAGAATAAAATAAAATGAAATAAAAACAAGTTTTTTTTTTTAATCAATTGAACTAACTAGAATTTGAGTGAACTTAGTAAAATTCAAATTAATTTTAAAAATTCGAGTGATTCAAAAAATTAAAGTGATTTAAACAAAATTCAAGATAATTTATCAAAATTAAAAAGAACTCAGGATGAATTTCAAAAAATAGTTTAAAATATTTAAAACTCTAGTAATTTCTAACCAAGGGAGCGAACCATAACTACAAAACAAATCAAGTTAAATTTTAAAAAAGTCAAATGTATTGGAACCATTTTTTTAAATAAAAAAGTTCCTTTACCTTCCGTAAAATTCGAATGAATTGAGAGTAATTTATAGTAAACGAGAAGAATTCGATGAAATTAATAAAAAATCAAGGAGAATTGCAAAAGAAAAATAAATTAATGGAAAACAGTTTTAAAATATTAGAAATCTTCTATGAATTCAGTAAATTTGAAATTAGTTCAGAAAAATTCAAGGGAATTGAAAAGAATTGCATGAAATGCTTAAAATTTAAAGTTAGGTTAAAAAACTTCAATTCTATTTAATAAAACCTTTTTAAAATTACAAATAATTCATTGAATTAAGTAGAATTACGTAAATTTAGACAAAGTTAAGTGAATTAAAACAATTCAAGTGATTTGAAAAAATGCAAGTGAATTACAAAAAATTCAAAAAAAAGTTTAAAATAATTATATTTTGAAGCAAATTTTGAAATTATCAACTGAAAAGATCAATTTTTCATCCAAAAATAGAAAAGTTAAATTTTCAGTAAAAAAAAAAGAAAAGAAAAAGAGAACACAAATATTAATGTTTATCCAATATTTTGAATTTCTATCAAAATAAATGAATTTTAAAAACAAAAAGACAAATTTTCAACCAACAACAATTTTTCAATGAATACAGAAAAAAAAGTTCATACAAATTTTTCAAATTTTAACTCATGAAGGCGAATTTGAAACCAAAAATATTTTAAGCAAAGTAGTTAAATTTGTAAATAAAAAAAATAGTTTTCAAACACAAATTAAATAATTTAATTTTCAGATAAAAAAATGAAATTTAACCAAAAGAGGTGAATTTTAAATAAAAAAAAAAAAAAGAAGAAAAAGACGAATTAAAAAAAATGCAAGTGATAGTAAATTCCAAAAAATAATTGAAAATCTTTGAAACTACTAATTTCGAACAAGAAAGCGACGAATGACTACAGAACAATTCAAATTTTTAAAAATTCAAATGGATTATAACCATTTTTTAAATGAAAAAAAGCCTTAAATTTCTGTAAAATTGGAATGAATGGAGAAGAATTTAAGGTAAACGAGAAGAATTCAATCGAATTCACAAAAAAAAGCAAGAAGAATTTTTAAAATCAACCAAATTAATGGGAAACAAGTTTAAAATTAAAAAAAACTTTTAAAATTGGCTCAGAAAAATTCAGGAAAATTCAAAAGAATTAAAAAGAATTAAATTTAAAAAAATTCAAGAGAATACAATTTTTTAATAAAAAATGCAGAGTAAATTCCCAAAACTAATTTAAAATCTTTGAAACTGCTAATGCTGAACCAAGGGAGCGACTAATGACCAAAGAACAAATCAAGTTAAATCCAAAAGAATTCAAATGTATTGAAACAATTTTCTAAGAAAAAAAAAATGCCTTAAACTTCCATAAAATTTGAATTAATTTAGAGGAACTCAAGGTAAACAAGAATTATTCTATAAAATTCAAGAACATTTAAGGGCATGTGACACAGCCAAATACCTATATTACCGACCTCACTTTTTCAGTTCACTGAATGTTTTTTTCAAACCTAAGAACTTTTTTTGTAAATAAAATATCGAGTTGAAACTTTGGAAGATTTATTAGAGTACAATAAAGTACGTTTAGGTACTGCATTTTGGTAGAAACTTGACTGAAAATTATTTCATCTTTTTTCTGAACCTCAACATTTTTTGAACGTTCCAACTTTTTTTATACATAAAGTATCGGTCTCAAACTTTGAGAAATGCAAGAGCCGAAAGAAAACTACGTTTAAGCACAAATCTTTATAATAAAAGATGTAAAAAAAAAAAATATTTCAACTATCAATTCCAACGGCATCAGTCGGTAACGTTGTACACGAAAATACGAACCCTGGCGGCCACTAGACGAGGCTCCAGAGGTTTCGTATTTTTGTGTACAACGTTACCGACTGATGCCGTTGGAATTGATTGTTGAAATATATTTTTTTACATCTTTTATTATTAAGCTTTGTGCTTAAACGTAGTTTTCTTTCGGCTCTTGCATTTCTCAAAGTTTGAGACCGATATTTTATGTATAAAAAAAAGATCGAGCGTTCAAAAAATGTTGAGGTTCAGAAAAAAAGATGAAATAATTTTGAGTGAAGTTCCTACAAAAATGCTGTACCTAAACGTACTTTATTGGTCTCTAATAAATCTTCCAAAGTTTCAGCTCGATATTTTATTTACAAAAAAAGTTCTTAGGTTCAAAAAAACATTCAGTGAACGGAAAAACTGTGATCGGTAATATAGGTATTTAGCTGTGTCACATGCCCTTAACAAAAAAAAATCAAATGAATTGGAAACAATTTAAAAATATGAAAAATCTTGAATGAATTCAGTAAATTTGAAATGAGCTTATAAAAATTCAAGGAAATTCAGAAGAATTTGAATAAAATGCCTGAGAATTCAAGACAATATTAAAAGGCTTCAAATTAATTCAATAAAAACTTTTAAAATTTCAAAAAAAATCATTGAACTAAGTAGAATTGAGAGTAAATTTACAAAAACTCAAGTGAATTAAAAAAATAAAATAAAAATTGAATAAAAATTTTTTTAAATGCAGGGTAAATTCCAAAAAGCAATTTTAAATCTTTGAAATTCTACGAATTCCTAACGAAGGGAGCGACTAATGACTACAAAACAATTCCAAGCTAAATTAAAAAGAATTTAAATGTATTGGAACTATTTTTTAAATAAAAATATATCTTTGATTTCCGTAAAATTTGAGTGCATTTAGAGGAATTTTAGGTAAACGAGAAGAATTCGATAAATTTCATAAACCTAGAAGAATAAAAAAAAAATCAAAGAAAATGGAAAAAATTTTAAAATATTTTTAAAAAGTGCAATGAATTCAGTAAATTCGAAATGAGCTCAGAAAAATTCAAGGGAATTCAGAAGAATTGGATAAAATACCTAAGAATTCAAGGTGAGGTTAAAAGGCTTCAAGATCAATGAAATAAAAACTTTTAAAATTTTCAAAAAAGTTCACTGTATTGAGTAGAATTTCAGTAAATTTGGAAGAATTCAAATTAATTAAAACTATTAAAGTGAATTAAACAAGATTCAGGAGAATTATAAAAAATCAATAAGAATGCAGAGTAAATTCCCAAAAATAACTAATGACTACAAAACAATTCCAAGCTAAATTCAAAAGAATTTAAATCTACTGGAACCATTTTTTAAATAAATAAAAAATTCCTTTGATTTCCGTAAAATTGGAACGAATTTAGACGAATTTTAGGTAAAACGAGAAGAATTTGATCAAATTTATTAAAAGTAAAATTAATTGAGAACAATTTAAAAATATATAAAAATCTTCAATGAATTCAGTAAATTTTAAATGAGATCAGAAAAATTCAAGGGAATTCAGAAGAATTGGATAAAATGCCTAAGAATTCAAGGTAATATTAAAAGGCTTCAAATGAATTCAATAAAAACTTTTAAAATTAAAAAAAATTCCATTGAGTTAAGTGGAATTTGAGTAAATTTACAAGAATTTAAGTGATTTAAAAAAATTAAAGTGAATTAAACAAGATTCAAGCGAATTTAAAAAATTGATAAAAAATGCAGAGTAAATTCCAAAAAATAATTAAAAATCTTTGTAACTGCAAACTTTGAACCAAGGAAGCGACTAATGATTACAAAACAATTCAAAGTTAAATTCAAAAAAATTCAAGTGTATTGGAACAATTTTTAAATGAAAAACGTTACTTTGATTCCCGTAAAATTGGAATGAATTGAGGGGAATTTTAGATACGCGAGAAGAATAAGATAAAATTCTTCAATATTCCAGGAAAATTAAAAAAATTCAAATTAATTGGAAACAATTTACAAATATATAAAAATCTTCAATAAATTCAGTTAACTTAAAATTAGCTCAGAAAAATGAAGGGGAATTTAAAATGAGGTTAAAAGGCTTCAATTCAATTATTTCAAAAATTAAAAATACCAAAAAAGTTCACTAACTAAGTGGAATTTGAGTAAATTTAGATGAATTTAAGTGAATTAAAAAAATTCAAATGATTTCAAAAAATTAAGGTGAACTAAAAAAAATTCAAGAGAATACAATTTTTTAATAAAAAAAATGCAGAGTAAATTCCCATTAATAATTTAAAATCTTTGAAACTGCTAATTTTTAACCAAAGGAGTGACTAATGACTACAAAACAAATCAAGTTAAATCCGAAAGAATTCAAATGTATTGGAACAATTTTTGTAATAAAAAAAATGCCTTTGATTGCTATAAAATTTGAATTAATTTAGAGGAATTTAAGGAAAACGATAAGAATTCGATGCAATTCATGAAAATTTAAGAACTTAGAAAAAATCAAACAAATTGGAAACAATTTAAAAATATTTTTAAAAAAATCTTTAATGAATTCAGTAAATTTAATATGAGCCCAGAAAAATTCATGTAAATTACGAAGAATTGGATAAAAAAACATAAGAATACAGGATGAGTTTAAAAGGCTTCAAATTAAGTAAATAAAAACTTTTAAAAATTCAAAAAAAATCCATTGAATTAAGTGTAGAATTATGTAAATTTAGAAAAATTTAAGTGAATTAAAGTAATTAAAGTGTATTCATCAAAAAGTTCAAAAGAATTAAAAAGAATTAAGGGTAAATTGCAAGAAATTATTTTAAATCTTTGAAAATGTTTGGAACCATTAATTTCTAACCGAGCAAGTGACTAATGGCTACAACAAAAATTAAAGTTAAAATAAAAAATTCAAGTGAATTGGAAAAAAATATTAAATCGAAAAAATGATATTGATTTACAATAAAATGTGAGTTAATTTTGAGGAATTTAAGGGAAATGAGTAGAATTCGATGAAAAATCAAATTGGAAAGAGTTTAAAAATATGAAAAATCGTCAATGAATTCAGTAAATTTGAAATGAGCTCAGAAAAATTCAAGGGAATTCAAAAGAATTGCATGAAATGCCTAGGAAATCAGGGTAATGTTAAATGGCTTCAAATTAAGTAAATAAAAACTTTTAAAAAATCAAAAACATCCATTGAATTAAGTGTAGAATTATGTAAATTTAGAAAAATTTAAGTGAATTAAAGTAATTAAAGTGTATTCATCAAAAAGTTCAAAAGAATTAAAAAGAATTAAGGATAAATTGCAAGAAATTATTTTAAATCTCTGAAAATGTTTGGAACCATTAATTTCTAACCGAGCAAGTTACTAATGGCTGCAAAAAATTAAAGTCAAATTAAAAAGACAAAAAAATTTAAGTGAATTTAAAAAAAATATTCAATCGAATGGCATATATTTACAATAAAATATGGGTTAATTTCGAGGAATTTAATGGAAATGAGTAGAATTAAGTAGAATTACGTAAATTTAGAAAAATTTAAGTGAATTAAGGTCATGCGACGAGTGGGTCACGTGACTAGATTCCTACCTTACCCTCACGTTTTTTATTTCCCAACTTATTTTCACAACGAAGCGCCACATCGGAGTTCAAAATTTGGAACAATTAATCGGAAGCACTAGGAAAGTCGGGCCTCGTCCCAAATTTTAATTATTATGAAAAAAGCAAAAAAAAAAAGTTATTTACAACAAAAAACTTTTTTCATAATTATACAAATTTAGGACCAGTCTCACCATTCTTAGTGCTTTTTGTTCAGTATGCCAAATTTTCTACTCGATGTGGCGTTTCGTTTGATAATAAGTTGGGAAATAAACAAAGTCGCGGTAAGGTAGGAATCTGGTCACGTGACACACTCACCAAATGGCCTTAAAGACATTAAAGTGTATTCATCAAAAAGTTCAAAAGAATTAAGGGTAAATTGCAAGAAATTATTTTAAATCTCTTAAAATCTTCGAAAGCATTAATTTCTAACCGAGCAAGTGACTAATGACTGCAAAAAATTAAAGTTAAATTAAATTAAAAAAAAAAAAACATTTTAAGTGAATTGGAAAAAAATATTAAATCGAAAGAATACCATATATTTACAATAAAATGTGGGTTAATTTCGAGGAATTTAAGGATAATGAGGAGAATTCGATGAAAAATCAAACTTTGAAATGAGTTTAGAGAAAATAAGTAAGTAAATAAATAAATAAATAAATAAATAAATAAATAAAATGATTGGTTGGTTGGTTGACTTACCGGCAATTCTGTAGACCAATCTTGCCACGCGTGAGCATGTCGACGAGACGACCGGGCGTGGCGACGAGGAGATGACAGCCGCGATCCAGTTCGCGCATCTGATCGGCAATGTTGGCGCCACCGTAGACAACGGCAGGACGCATGCGCGATCTGTAGGCGAATTTGCGCGCCTCGTCATAAATTTGTGTGGCTAATTCTCTAGTGGGGGCGAGGACGAGACCGAGGGGGAACTGCTTGCGACGTCCGGAAGAGGCCGGGATTGGAGGCTGTCCGGCCTCGTAAATCTGATTCAAAATTGGCACTAGAAAGGCCGCCGTTTTACCAGATCCGGTCTGGGCGCATGCCATCACGTCGCGACGCCCTATAATTATTGGTATCGCGTACTTCTGGACTGGCGTAGGCATATCATATCCAGCTAGGCTAATACTGTTTCTTATTATCTCGGTCAGCTTGACCTCCTCAAACTGCAACACACACACAAACACTTTTCTTTGTCTTTTTCTTTTTCATATTGCAAAATTTCAGAAAAGTTAACCAAGGCTCAATTCATATATTATAATTAATTCACGTTTGAGCATAAAAAATTTCAACCGAAAATTGTATAGTTTCAAAAAAAAAACAAAAAACAAAAACAAAAGACTTTTCAATAAAATAGTAATGTCTTCAACCAAAGAGATTAAATCTTAAACAGAAAATGCATTTTTATCAAAGTAGTTCAATTTTCAACCAAAAAGGAGATTATTTTGTAAAAAATAAAGTGAATTCTCTATGAACCATGTAATAGTCGATATTTCAACCAATAAAATATTTGCACTACACATTTTTTAAAGTTGAATTCCACCAAGAATAGACACATTTTCAAACAAATAGTTAAATTTTCTCACTAAAAACAACAAATTTTTAACCAAAAATCAAATTATTGGATTGTCAGTTTGAAAAATTAATTTTCAATTAAATAAAACAAGGATTTTCAAAAAAATAATAATATTTTCAACAAAAAGGCGAATTTTCAACGAACCTTACAAAACTTTTGAATTTGGAACAAAATAATTATATTTTGAAACAAATTTTGAAATTATCAACTGAAAAGACCAATTTTTCATCCAAAATTAGAAAAGTTAAATTTTCAGTAAAAAAAAAAATAACTTGGAAAGAAAATAAACAAATTTTCAACAGAACAGTTTAATCCTTACAAAACCGATATTTATTTTTAACCAAACAATTGCACTTTTAACAAAAAAAAAAAAAAGAAAAAGAGAACAAATGTTAATTTTTATCCAATATTTTGAATTTCTACCAAAATAAATGAATTTTAAATACAAAGATAAATTTTCAATCAACAAAAATTTTTCAATGAATACAGAAACTAAAAATTTCATACAAAATTTTTCCATTTTCAACTCAGAAAGGCGAATTTGAAAACAAAATTATTAATTTTCTACCAACAGATAAACCTTCAACAAGATACATGGATTTTAAACAAAGTAGTTAAATTTGTAAATAAAAAAATTAGTTGTCAACCACAAATTAAATAATTTAATTTTCAGATAAAAAAATGAATTTTTAACCAAAAGAGGTGAATTTTAAATTTAAAAAAAAAGAAAAAGACGAAATAAAAAAAATGCAAGTAATACAGAAAAAACGTAATTAAAAGTTGCTGAAAATGCATTAAAATTTTTTTTTTTAATACCTTAAAACCTTAACAAAGCCCTTCCAATTATTGAAATTTATTTAAAATTTCTCGACATTCATTAAAAATTTGTCTTTTTGGTGGTAAATTAACCTTTTTGTTTTAAAATGCATTTTTTAAATTGACACTTTAACTTTTTTGTTGAAAACTCTGAAGTTTTATTAAAAACTTCGTCTTTTTTGGTAGTAAATTCATCTTTTTTTAGTAGAAATTTCTACTGTTTGGCGTTGAACTTTCGAATTTGATTCAAAATTCGTTTTTTTTTTTTTTTAATTAAACAGCAAGGTTTTAAAATTCAACTACTTTCTTAGAAATTTAAAAAAAAATTCAATTTTTTGGTTGAGAATTCTGAAATTTTATTAAAAATTCTTTTCTGGTAGTAAATTAATTTTTTTGTTTAAAATTTGATCTTTTTTAGTTAAAACTTTCCAAATTTTGCAGGGAACTTTGGGATTTTATTAAAAATCTGTCTTTTTTGGTTAGAAAAATTCATCTTTTTTTTTTGTTAATTTTATCATTTTTGTTACAAATTTAACAGCTAGTAAATTAATATTTTTGTTTAGAAATTTATCTTTTTTAGTTAAAATTTCCCAATTTTGGCAGGGAAGATAAAGAGGAGGAGGAATAGGAAAAGGAGGAGGAAGAGGAGGAAAAAGGATGAAGAAGGAAAAAAGAACAGATGGAGAGAGAAAGAAAAGGAGTAAGA
>NC_046664.1:1078276-1090769 GCF_010883055.1 Belonocnema kinseyi | reverse complement strand
AAGACGAAGAGGATTAGGAGGAGAAAAAGGAGTAAGAAGAGGAAAAAGAGAATGAAGAAGAAAAAGAGAACAGAAGGAGAGAGAGAAAAAGAAAAAGAGGAAGAAGCGAAGGAGGAGGAGGACGACGAAGAGGAACAGGAGGAGAAAAAGGAGGAGGAAGAGGAGGAAAAAGAAAAGGATGAAAAAGAAAAAAAGAACAGAAGGAGATAGAGAAAGAAAAGAAGATAAAGAGGAGGAGGAATAGGAAAAGGAGGAGGAAGAGGAGGAAAAAGGATGAAGAAGGAAAAAAGAACAGATGGAGAGAGAAAGAAAAGGAGTAAGAGGAGGATAAAGAAGAAGAAAAGAATATAAGAAGAGAGAGAAGGAAAAGGAGGAGGAAGCGGATGAGGAGGAGGAAGACGAAGAGGAACAGGAGGAGGAAGAGGAGGAAAAAGAATAGGATAAAAAAGAAAAAAAAGAACAGAAGGAGATAGAGAAAGAAAAGAAGTAAGATAAAGAGGAGGAAGACGAAGAGGATCAGGATGAGAAAAAGGAGGAAGAAGAGGGGGAAAAAGAGGAGGATGAAGAAGAAAAAAAGAACAGAAGGATAGAGACAAAGAAAAGGAGTAAGAGGAGGATAAACAAGAAGAAAATAATATAAGGAGAGAAAGAAAAGGAGGAGGAAGAAGAGGAAAAAGAGAAGGATGAAGAAAAAGAAAAGAATAGAGAGAGAACTAAGGAGAAGGAAGAGGGAGCGGAGGAGGAAGACGAAGAGGATTAGGAGGAGAAAAAGGAGTAAGAAGAGGAAAAAGAGAATGAAGAAGAAAAAGAGAACAGAAGGAGAGAGAGAAAAAGAAAAAGAGGAAAAAGCGAAGGAGGAGGAGGACGACGAAGAGGAACAGGAGGAGAAATAGGAGAAGGAGAGGAGGAAAAAGAAAAGGATGAAAAAGAAAAAAAGAACAGAAGGAGATACAGAAAGAAAAGAAGATAAAGAGGAGGAGGAATAGGAAAAGGAGGAGGAAGAGGAGGAAAAAGGAAAAAAGAACAGATGGAGAGAGAAAGAAAAGGAGTAAGAGGAGGATAAAGAAGAAGAAAAGAATATAAGGAGAGAGAGAAGGAAAAGGAGGAGGAAGCGGATGAGGAGGAGGAAGACGAAGAGGAACAGGAGGAGGAAGAGGAAGAGGAAGAGGAGAAAAAAGAATAGGATAAAAAAGAAAAAAAAGAACAGAAGGAGATAGAGAAAGAAAAGAAGTAAGATAAAGAGGAGGAAGAGGAGGAAGACGAAGAGGATCAGGATGAGAAAAAGGAGGAAGAAGAGGGGGAAAAGAGGAGGATGAAGAAGAAAAAAAGAACAGAAGGATAGAAAGAAAAGGAGTAAGAGGAGGATAAACAAGAAGAAAATAATATAAGGAGAGAAAGAAAAGGAGGAAGAGGAAAAAGAGAAGGATGAAGAAAAAGAAAAGAATAGAGAGAGAACTAAGGAGAAGGAAGAGGGAGCGGAGGAGGAAGACGAAGAGGATTAGGAGGAGAAAAAGGAGTAAGAAGAGGAAAAAGAGAATGAAGAAGAAAAAAAGAACAGAAGGAGAGAAAGAAAAGGAGTAAGAGGAGGATAAAGAAGACAAGAATATAAGGAGAGAGAGAAAGAAAATTAGGAGGAAGCGGATGAGGAGGACGACGAAGAAAAAAGAATAGAAGTTGAGAAAGAAAGGGAGAAGGAAGAGGAAGTGGAAGTGGAGGAGGAAGACGAAGATAGGAGGGGGGGGGGGAGAAAAGGATAAAGGAGGAAAAAAGAAGAGGAGAAAGAAAAGAAGAGGAAGGTGAGGAGGAACAGAAAAAAAAGGAGGAGGAGAAAGACGAGAAGAGAAGGATGAAGAAGAAAAAAAAAGATCAGATGGTGAAAGATGATGAAGAGGAGGAGAAAGAGAAGGATGAAAAAGATAAAAATGTTGACTTACGGATGAGATGTGTGGTGGTATGTTATCCCCAGTGGCGTCAACCGGGATATCCTCATATTTACTAAAGTTGATACCAGTATTGCCAGTACCGAACAATTCCAACTCCTGTCGCTCGTCACGTGCGGTTGGCACCGTCCAATCGACATCATTTCGTCCGCCTTTTCCGCCGCCCCCGCCACCCTCTCTGTCGCCGTTCCACCTGCTGCCGCCTCCAGAGCCGCCCATTCGGCTGTCGTTCCTGTTATCCTGCCAGCGATCATTTCGAGACTGTTCCTGCCAACGGTCATTTCCTCCGGTACTGGGAGGGCGCTGCTGCTGCTCGGTACCACCTCCGCCACCACCGCGCTGTTGACCCTCCGGATAACGGTAATCCCTGCCATTCTCCTGAGCGCTACCGCCACCGCGCCGATTGCGCCCTCCAAAATTCCCGAAATCAACGTCTCGACTATTACGAGAGTCTCGGTAGCCACCACCACCACCACCACCACCACCGCTGCCTCTACCTCTGTCTCCACCCCGATCACCACCGTACGCCGGTCTTCCGTTGTTGGAAGGCTGATCGTCACTTGGTGGCGAGTTATCTACTGAGAAACACAAACATTTTTTTCCTGCCTTAGTATATCGACTCCTCTAGTGAAAAAAAAAAAAATAATAATAAGAAATTAAACAGCAATTTCAATCAGGGTAGCTACAAGAGTCTGGTTAAAAAATGACTCGTACTTTGATGACTTTTCCAGGGCTTCCAGGTATAGTTTTGAAAAAATTCCAGGTCTATATATATTTGTAATTGAGTCAATTAAATTAAGCCTTAAATGATACTGAGGGTCCAAGGGACCCAAGACCATTTTTGAACGAATATAAAACTATGAAGCATGCGGAATACGGCTCTGTCGCTCCATCTAGCGTTAAATGAGATGTCAATCTACATGTTAGAAATGAAGCAGCAAGTTAGTGTAGAACAGCTGCTTTACAGAGCGCTTCAAAAATAGGCTTGGGTGCATAGCACCCGGTGTGTCAACACTGTAAATTTTTATGAAAAAAGAAGTTAAAATTTATTTCAGTGTATTTTTCATTTATCGTGAATATCAATCGTAAATATTTTTGTTATAGTGAAAAAAAAGAGTTTATTTGTGACTCAAGTGTTTTTTTTTTAATAAATGGTAAAAGAAGTATGGCCTATAATTTACAAAGCCGCAGCGTCAGAGATCAGCTGTAAGAAGACGACGTCGATGAAGAAGCAATTGATAGACAGTCTTCAGGCGAGAAAGATAACGTTAAAGACGATGATTATAATCCGAGAGCACTATTTTATGTATACAAACCCCAATTTTTAACCAAAAATATTAAAAATTTAAAAAGTTACACCTTTTTTTGTGAAATCCGTGAAATTTTAGATTCTTTCGTAAATTTCATTGTATTTCGAATTGTTAAAAAGAAAATGTAACTTAATATACAGATTGATTCTTAGGAAGAGACGTTAAAGAATACCCCAAAAAAATGTTAAAAAAAAATATTAAGCATTACACTTTTTACAACAGTTTAAAAATGCTGGGGTATAAAAGACCCCAAGTGTCAGCAACGTTATTTTTTGGAAGTGTGTCATTTAAAGGTTAAATTGTAAGAAATTATAATGCAATGCTAATGGTATATCAATAAAATTTCTTGAATTCAAAACAATTTTTCAATCATATTTTTATCAAAGTGAAAAAATGCAGTAATCATAACCATATTATTATTATATATACTTTTTTTTTATTACTTTAGGGACAATTGTAGTCGAAATATTTATGCTAAGATTAGGATTAAATCTAAATTTTCTTAAAAAGCATCCTTTTTGGTTGCAAAATAAACTGTTTGGTTAAGAAATCGTTTTTTTAGGCTAAAAATTCAAACCTTCGTAAAACATTAACCTTTTGTTTAAAATTCATACTTTGTTGCTGCTAAGTAAAGTGAATTTTTTTTTCGAATGAAAACTATTTATTCTGACTTTTTCTTTTAACTTAGAAGTTGATCTTTTGAAGTAGAAATAACGCATTTTTCTCAGATAAAAATGCTACTGTTTTCTTGAAAATTCAATTGTTTCCTATAAAATTTACTTTTTGTTTAAAATGCGTTTTTTTTTGCGTTGAAAAGTCAAGTTAAATCTTTTGGGATGGAAATTTAAATCTTTGTTTTATGTGACTTTTTTGTTTACAAATTCACCAATTTTCTTCAAAAATCAGACTTTTTGTTTAAAAGTTCTGCTATTTTGTTTAAAATTTAACTATTTCGAGAAAATGGACTTTTTTGTTGAAATTTAATATTTTAATGTTGAAAAGAGAACTGAAATCTTTTCTGAATAAAAATTCAACTATTTCGTTGATTCTTTTTTTTAATTGAAAATTCATCTGTTTTAAAAGAAATTTCATCTTTCTTGGATGAAGATGCAACTGTTTAGCAGTTTTTTTTATTAAAAATTCATCTGTACAAATTCATCTAAAAAAAATGTTTATAAAAATTCATCAGTTTTAAGAGAGATTTAATATTTTATGGAAAAAATACAACTATTTAATAGAGAATCCTAAAATTTTGTTAAAAAGTCAACCTTTTTGGTTAGAAAATTCGCCTTTTTGGATTGAACTTTTTTTTCATTCATCACTTTTTTAAATGAAAATCAAACTTGGGTAAAAAATTCTTTTTTGTATTTAACTATTTCGTCTCAATGGCTTGGAATTTAAAAAATTAAGTTCTCAAACACTGCTTCTAATCTAAAAAAAACTTTTAAACCGCAAGAATTTTAAAGTTTTAAAATTGAAGCTTAAATAATTTTGTTTCATTTTTTTCTATTTCACAAAACTTTTCTTATTTTAAAATTTGTCAATTGAATTTTTTTTCTTAAATTTAGTTAAACTGCAACATTTTTAATTTTAAACTTTTATAACTTAGGATTAATTAAATAAATTATTCTAAAAACTTAATAATTTCTTGAATATTTCTATAATGTCCAAGAATTTTAATAATAATTCAAACACATTTTTTAAACAATCGACTGGAAAGTTGTATAGAATTTCGCGAATTTAATTATAAACAATTATTTTGTCAGTCCTTGTAAATATCTATTTACGAAAATATAGTATTTACATGTAAACTTGAACTGCTTTTTTTCCATTTGTGAAAATTGCTTGATTAGATAATAAATAACTATAATCGGTTCAAATTCCTCAATTTTCAAGTAAATTTATTGCATTTTCAAACAAAAAGGTTAATTTTTGAGCAAAATTTTAAGGCACTTTAACCAAAAAAATGCGAAATTTTCACTACGCGATGAACTTTAAAAATCCAAAATTTAAAAATTTGCACAAGATGGGTTGAATTTTCAAAACAAAAAAAAAACGAATTTTCAATCTGAAAATATAAATTTGTAACTAAACAGTAGCATTTTTAATCAAAAAGATGAAATTTTTCTACCAAGAAAATTAATTTTCTACTTAGGAATTTAAAAAAAAATGTAACCAAGAATGGAATAGCTACTTTTTCAGAAAAAAATTTATTTTTAATAAAAAAAAGAATTTGCAACAAAATCGTTAAATTTTTAAATAAACAGTTGAATTTTTAACCAAATAATTGAATTTTCTACAAAATCGTCGAATTTTTAATTTTCGAACAAAAAAAAAAAAAAGAAAGAATTTTCTACTGAAAAAGGCGATTTTTTAAATAAATGCATAAATTTTCAACGAAATATTAAAATTTTCAGTTAAAAAATAAATTTTCCACACACCAAAAATTCAAGAAAAATAGACGAATTTTAAACATAACTAAAAGTTAATTTTTAACTAAGGAGGTCTTTCAACCAATTAGTTTCATTTCCAACCGAAAATAAATAAAATAATGAATATTTAGCTAGAATTATTTGAATTTTCAATTAAAAAGATAAATTTTCAAACAAGAAGCTAAATTTTGGAAAAAAAGTTTTCTATAGAAAAAAACTGTTTTCCACCAAATAAATAAATTTTAAACGAAATCGTTTAAATTTCAAGACTATCTTCAACCAAACTATTAAATTTGGAACTGAAAACCAAAAAGGTGAATTTTTAAATAAAATTATGAAATATCCAACCGAAATAAATAAGTTTTTAGTCAAAAAATTAATTTACAGCAAAAAAAAAACTAAAGTTGAAAATAATAATTTCTTACTCATCCAAGAGATCAATTTTTTATTACATTGATGAATCTTCAATCCAAAAAAAAATTATTTTCCACAAAAGAGTTTCACTTTCAACAAACGAATTAAATTTTTCATCCGAAAAAAATTAATTCTGAACCAAAAACTAATTTTCACAAACTAATAATAGTCAGGCGACATTTTAATCACTTTTTAAGCTCCCTAAAATAAAAAAGCTCAGCTTTTTTTTAACACTAGACACAAAAAAATGTCTAAATTCGAAAATAATTCAATTTATTTTCGACCTTCATTTCAACTTGAAATTGTTAAAATTCTTGATTTCTAAAATAGTTGTTTTTATTACAATTATTTTCAATTTATAAGAAAGAAGTCGTTAATCGATTGGAAAATATTTCTATTTAATCTCGTATTTGATTCATAATTTATTAAATCCGAGAGTAAATCGTTTAAGCTCGTCTATTAATAAATTACGATTGAAGTTGTAAAAATACATTTTCAAGTAAAAACATCGAATTTTTATGACCATTTTTTATATTAGATCTTAAAATTATTTGTTTCCTAAAATATTTGTTTATAATTACGGTAATTCTTAAATTTAATTTATAAAAAAAAAAGATTAGCTAATCCACTGACAGAAATTCCTATTCAATTTATAATTTAATAAATAAAAAAACAAATCTTTGTTTACTTTTCAATAATAATAATTCCCGATTTCAAAAATTTCAGTAATTTGAAATATTTCTATTTTTATAAAATAAGAAAATAAAATAAAAACTATACAAGAACTTGAAATTCTTAAAATTATGATTTTTTTTCTCCTAAACATTTTTAGTTCATTTTATTTATTATATAATTGTGATATTTTGCCATTTAAATTTATTTAAAAAATAGTCGGTATACTGGAAATATTTAAATGTCAAAAATTTTCAGGAACTTTTTTTTTTTTATTAAAAGTTATGGATATTTTAGAAAGCATCCACATCCAAACAAAAAACATTGTAATATGAATTTTTACACCAACATTTTTCGTTCCAAATTCAAAATACGGAGAAACTCTTACAATTTTTCAAGCAAAGACATGAAAAACCATTTAAATTTTTGTTTAATTCTTCAAAAAGCGGGAAATTTTCAGACAAAAAGAAACAATTTGGAGAGTTATTTTATGAAAAAAAAAAAAAAAAAAAAAAAAAATCTGAACCACCCTGCTTGTAAAGAAAAAGAATCATACTAACTTGGACCAGATTTATTACGTAGATGCGGTGGTACGTAACGACCCCCACTTCCTTGGCGGGAGCCCTGCAAGTCCAGACCAGCTAACTGAAATTATCAAATTGTTATTAATTTTTTTTTCTACTCATTTACATTTTTCCACGAGTCAACTCTAATTAAAGTTTTATCATGGAAGTGTGCACTTCTACAGAATAAAAATGATAAAACAATTTGTTTATTGCACAATTTTTTTGTTATCAACATTTTTTTATAAACAAATAGATCATTTTTGTTCTTTCTTTTACGAACAAAAATGCAGTGCCATCTAATATGCATAAAAGTATCTCTTCAAGTTTACTAATCCACAGAAAATTGTTTAAACTTGAAAACTTAGCATTGTTATAAATAATTTAGGTTAAAATTTTTTTTTTTCAAAATAACTTTTTTTGGTTAACAAATTATTTGCACCTAATATTTGTACAAGTAGCTTCTCAAATATAATAAAATCCTAAGACAAACCTTAACATTTATCTTTTTTTTTAAATCATTTAAATAATTAAATAAAACATTTGCATTCATTTTTCTCGGAAAAAATTATTTTCCAGCTTGTACAAATATTTTTTCACGCCAAAAATTATTCAAATTGTATACTTATTCACTTAATTATTTATAACGGAGATAAATGTTAAATTTCAACAATATTTTGCAGAAGAATATAATAATTTTCTGTGAAAAAATTTATGGAAAAAAATCGCTTTCAAATTAACTTTAATATTTAAATTAAAATAAATAATTTGGAGTTTTCTAAATCACATTCTAATTCAAAACCTGTCCATTTTACAATTATTTACTTACAAAGAATCTTAATATTTTATTTTATAGAGTGCAATTTAAAATTGTACAAATTTTGAATAATTTAAAAACGTACACCGTTTCGGCAAATTAAATATAATATATAATTATTTACCTATAAGGGATTTTAATTTAAAATTATTCAAAAATGCACAATTTTATTTTTAGACGAAAACACGTTTAAACTTTCATTTCGAAACCCAAATTTATACAATTGCGAATTATTTAAAAATTAAAACAATACAATTTAGAATTTTTTATTACGTTCCAATTTTAACCTTTTATATTAAATATTTTTGAACTTTATTAAGATAAAATTATTCGAATTTTCAACTTTTCTATTTCACAAAAAATTTGACATAAAAGATTTTAATTGCAAATTATAAAATTTTTTAATAATTTAAATTCGAAATGACAAGATGATAATCTGTTAAATTCTACACTCAAATTCACAACACTTTCATTTATTTATATTAAAAAATTATATTATATTTTATATTAAATTATTATATTAAAATTATAATTATCCAACTATAAGGGATTTTAATTTAAATTTGTTCAATTTTGCAAAATAATTATTTTTAATTAAAACAAATATTTCAGAATTTTGTTTTCAAATTATTGCAATTTTTAACTATTCTATTTCACAATTATTTAGCAATAAAGAAGTTTAATCTAAAAAAATGTAATTATGAACATTTTACAATTTTTCGGAATTTAAATTAGAAACAACAAAATTTTAAATTCTAAAATCAAATGTATAAATTTTTCAATTATTTAAATTAAAACGAAATAGTTTTGAATTTTATCAGCATAGCATTATTTCAAGATAAACCTTCCAAATTAAAAAAAAAAATTTAGCCGTAAATTAGAAGTGAAAAAATCCGGAAACAAAAATTCCCAATACTGAAAAATTCTCAAAAAATTAAAATTTGTTCAGTTAAAAATTTCCCAATTTAAACATTCTTTTCATAAAATAATAAACTAAATAAAATGTTTTTATTTGATGAACCTTTATTTCAGAAATTTCAAAATATTTTAAACTGCCGTGATTTTAATTATGCATTCTGGATTTTTGAATTACCAGAAATTTTATTTTTCGGAAATTTTGGATAAGTCTATTTTTTTAATTTAAAATAAAAGTCATTTTTGGTTGAAAATTGTCAAAAATTTAAAATTCCCGAATTTAAACAACGAAAATATTGTTTTTCTGATAAAAAAATATAAAATTATAAATAAAATACTTTTTCTTGATCAAAATATTTTGTTTTATTATAAAAGCAATTGTCTATTTGCTTAGATTCGGGAATGGTATAATTTTCAAATTTGCGACATATAATTGAATTTTTAATAAATAAATAATATTTATAGAAAAAAATGTAATTTTTTCACTTTAGAAATTTTCTAGTTCAGATATTTTATTTTTCGGGATTTAGAATTCCCAAACCTAAAGAATTAAAACATTGTTTTCATGTTAAAATAACAAATAAAATTATTTTATTTAACATATTTTTCGCTGCAGCATAAAATCAATTTGTTAATTGCCTAGATTCGGAAATGTTATTTTAAAAGTAAATTGGACCATTTTTAATAATTTAAATTAAAATGAACCTTTTCTATTTCAGAATTATTCCGCAATAAAGTATTTTAAATAAATTACAATTTAAACATTTTTAATTTAAAACGTCAAAGAATTAAATCTTTAAATTTCAATCAAAATCGTATAAAATTTTGAATAATTTAAATTAAATAACAATTTTTGTCACATTCCAATTTGAACCTTTTCTACTTCACAAATAATAAGCTATAAATGATTTGAATTAAAAATTTGAAAAAATTGTATCAATTTGTTCCCAGATATAATATAAACAATGAAAAATTGTTATTCCAAATAAAATACAACTATTAGTGAAACGTATTTTTTACCAAAGTAAAAAATATAACCAAACTTTAGTTTTTTATCTATAAATAAATAAAAACTAAACCCAAACTTTGATCTCAGAATTTCCCGAACTGAGAGAATAACAAAATCCCTAAAACTTGCAGAATAGAAACCAGTCATATTTTTTAAACAATAAAAAATGTAAAATTTCACCAGTCAGGCATAACCTAATAACTGAATAGTTAATTTTACAGAGATTAAAAAGTCCACAGAAACTATAGTTAGAAATCGCGCTCTATTTCGTCATTATGCCAATGATTACACAGAACAATGAAATTGCCTCGTGCTAACGGATTCGTAGGAAAAAAGGAAAATATCCTTGCACTTTTGAAAAAGGGAAAACAAACATTCCAGCTGTCAGGAAGAGAGCAGGATGTTCCGCAAAAGAAGGGTCAATCCTCGCAATCTAAACTAATGAAATCAGAAAAGTGAGATTCACGTGTCGTAAAAAAACGAGTAAAATATATGCACTTTGAGGAAATAATGGCGGCCATTTTACGCGACAGACGTCACGACTTCCTCGCGTGTCCTAGAACTGAATTTCCGATTCATGGCTCGAACTCTGGCCTATTTATTGAGGTCGCGAGAAACTCAACTTTTTGCTAGCGAGAGAAGTCTCTCGAATCTTATCGTTAGAGAGGTAGGAGAATAATCAACGGAGAGAAATGGAAAGCAAGACAATGGCGGATTGTCAGAATGTTTGTAGAGTATAAGGAAAAAGAGGTAGTATAGATAAAGGGCGATGATTAACGGTAAGTAATTGAGCAGGGTGAAGAAAATGACTGACTTACTTGCTGCTCTAGACCTGATCCATTCTGGTTGGCTGCATTACTCATATTACTCCGCCTCGGTGCGTAGTTTTCGTAGCCTTGTCGCAGAAACACGCTTTGACTTGCAACTCGTCGAAACTCAATGAACCCTTCCTTCCTCTTCCTCTCACAATATAAGAAAGGCGAATAAAAGTCGTTTGGGTGCAAGCTCGAAGAAATTCACGACCGCCTAACACTATCCTGACACAAAGAAACTCGAGAACTGGTTATGACCAAAGGCCCCTGGCCGTACTTGACGTCGACGCAACAAAAATGGCAGAGCACATAAATGTCCCTTCCCAGCAAGATGGCCTCCACGTTATTTCCGTTCGAAACCACTCCCAATGGTCGATTTCGAGAAGAAATTTACAATTTACACACACGCACTCTGCAGCAAGACTCAAGATAATTGTTCTTGTTTGGTTTCCTGCGAGAAGTCGCAAGATATTGTCCAAAAGAACTACGGGATAACCAAATCGAAGCAAAAGTTATTAATTAGAAATGGTCCTTCGGGGGGATTCACCCTGACTGAAGAACAACGTCTTATCAATGCGATGCCCGATCAAGGACTGACAACAAGGCCAGGGATTCCATTATCGGAAACGACCGCACAGCGCATGCGTTCCACTCCCAGTCTCATTGGCTGATGATGGCGCGCTTAATTCAAATCAAGCTTTTTTTTTCAGGAAGCTCGATTTGAGACTGTTCATTCAAGTCAAAGTAATTCAAGTGAAAATAATTTCAGTTAAAATTCAAGTCAAAATAAGCCTCCGCGAAAAGGTACTTTTAGGGTACCTTTTTACGAAAGCCTGTTTTTAATTAATCGACAAATTATTATTTTCCATATGATTCATTTCTAGCTACTTTGTTAGTTTATGGCCAATTTTATTGGTTGAGAACCTAGATACGAACTCGATGTATCAAATTAATTTAACGATTAATTCAAAACAGGCCTCCATGAAAAGATACATTACCTCGCCATCATATTTTAATAACCACACACAATTGAAAAGCTATTCATTGTTATGAAAATTATTATTTAAAAATCAAAAATTCTATTCCGACACGATATTCGGGCCGGAAATATCCGCTTAGTGGCGCTGAAAGCTGCAGACGCAAGACTAGAGATTTTGAATCAGGAAATTTTAACTTGCATTTGGTTCAAATTTAGTGAATATACTTAGCTGCAAATTGCATATTTACATTATTTTATATACTTTTTTTGACTATTTAATGAAGTCTATTAAGCAAATTTCAAGCAATTGCAGTAAAAAATCTTACGCTTCAAACGTTGGTAGCGTCTGTAGCCTGCAGCGCCGCCAAACGGATCTTCTGGCCCGAATCGAGCAAACTTTCAAAGTTCAAAATACTTTTTCTATTTAAGGGCATGTGACGCAACTAAATTCCTATATTACCCACCTCACTTTTTCCGTTCACTGAATGTTTTTTTGAACCTAAGAACTTTTTTTGTAAATAAAATATTGAGCTGAAATTTTGGGAAATGTATTAGAGTACAATAAAGTACGTTTAGGTACTGCATTTTGGTAGGAACTTCACTGAAAATTATTTCATCTTTTTTCTGAAC
>NC_046664.1:1067399-1078176 GCF_010883055.1 Belonocnema kinseyi | reverse complement strand
TATCTTATTTACAAAAAAAGTTCTTAGGTTCAAAAAAACATTCAGTGAACTGAAAAAGTGAGGTCGGTAATATAGGTATTTAGCTGTGTCACATGCCCTTAAGGCTATGTGACGAGTGGGTCACGTGACCAGATTCCTACCTTACCCTCACTTTCTTATTTCCCAACTTATTTTCACACGAAGCGGCGCACCGAGTTCAAAATTTAGGATAATTAATTGGAAGCACTAGGAAAGGCGGGCCTCGTCCCAAATTTTAATAATCATGAAAAAAAATGTTACAAAAAAAACTTGATTCATAATTATAAAAATTTTGGATACATATATGTATAAGTTTTCATTTTTTCTAAAATTCGTATAAAAGTTTATTATTGATTAAAATTTTAAGTAACAAAGTAAACAAAATTTTAGAGATATAAAGTAAAAATGATCCGAATATTTTAATTAAATTAAATTTCTGTTTTGTTGTTTTATCTTTTCAAAGTAGTATCTGAATTGTGATTTCAAAATGATATGAACATATATTTTTATTTTTTCTGCAATACTCTGAAAGTTTATTCTTAATTCAAATTTTCATAAAAATACAAATTAAAAAGTATTTGGAAAATTCAATGCAATTAATTCTTTAATGCTTTTTATGTTATTAAGAAACTAATACATTGGCTGATTAATTTTTTTTAAAATATTTAATTACATGAAGATTAAACTTTAATTTTACTTTGGATATTGAACATAAGCGGTATGATAGCAGCTTATTTATATTTAATCTATGCCTATTAAAATTATATAATTTCTTGAAAAGTTTATGATGCTATGAAACAAGTATCTGAATTTACCCAGTGGGCACAAAATTTGGCAACATCTTTACGACATCGTCACGCATCTTTACGACATCTTTACGACATCCTATGTCCATGTCGTTTCAGTGCCTTTGCGATATCGCAAAGACATCGTCAGATCATACGACTTATTTACGATATCGTAAACACACCTTAACGATATGGACATAGGATGTCGTAAAGTTGTCGTAAATATGTCGTAACGATGTCGTCAAGACGTCGCCAAACTTTGTGTCCACTGGGTAATCTTCAAAATTATATATACATGCGTTACGAAATGTTTAATTCATTATCAGCTGATTAATTTTGTTCACAATATCAAAGTACATAAAGATTGAATTCAAATTTTTAAAAATTAAGTAACATAAATTGATAACTTAATTTCAAATCATGTACTTCAATATTAGCTAATACCATTAGTATAGAAGTTTATTCTTTCTTTTAAACACTTTTATTGCAATCATATGAATTTGTATGATGCTCGTGATGTTTTGATGTTGTGAAATGAGTCTAAATTCCACTTTCACTTTTTTTCTTGGATAAGTATCAAAAGTTGTCAAGCAATCAAACTCTCAGAAATGAAAGTGAAAATGAACAAATAATTTTGGGGGAAAATTATTTTAGTTTTTGAATGAAAATTATAGTCTAATTCTTTTTATATAATAAACAGATTAATTTATTTCATTTGATTAATTCTTTTCGCAATGTGAAATTACATAAAGACGACATTTTAATTTTTTAATTTAAGTTAAAAAATAGATTCTTTACTTCAAGATTATGTAATTAAATATAGGCTATAATTTGTGAAATAATATTTGACTAATGTTTAAAATACATCTTTTGTTATTTATATTATTTAAGTGAATTTTTGTTATGTTGTGAAATGAGTATCGGAATTCTGAAAGTTATTAATGACTAAAATTTGCAGTAAGAAAGTAAGTTCAAAATATATATGAAGTAAAAATAATGTTATTATTTCAATGAAAAAAAATGTTTGAGGCTTTTTATGTTGTGCACCGTTTAATTTATTATTAGCTGATAATTTTCTTCACATTTGTCTTTGTATTTGCTTGAATTTCTTACAAAGGTTCCTAATAAATTAAACGTATAGAAATGCTGTTTCAAAATTTCAAGAAGAATATAATGTAAACATATTTTAATGTTTCAATGATAATAATTGCTTCGTGCTTTTTATTTTGTGAACTGATTAATTAATTATCAAATGATTCTACTAAAACTTAGATTTTATAAATTTAGTTTAAAAGTTGATGATTAAATAAGCTTTTCAAAAATGAAAGTTCAAATTTAAAAAAATATATAAAGTATATAAAAGTTACTTGAGTGTTTTATAAGAGAATGATATTTTAATAATTTTTGTTTTGAAAAATGGCCAATTGATTACTATCTGAATAAGTTTTTCTGAATTTTTAAGTGAATAAATATTAAAACTTAGTTTCTTAAATTTAAGTAACATAAAATAATTATTTACTTATAGGTTATATAATGGAATATTGAATATAAATTGCCTATTAAAAGTTCATTTATGTTTACAATTATATAATTTCAATTAGATCACTTTTCAACTTATTCCGATGTAGTGAAATGAGTCTTTGCATTCGATTTTTCAAATGTTTTAATTATTGTTCTGAAATTAGTATCAAAAGTTACCAATAAAACAAATTTTCAAAAATTAATGTGGAAATTTAAAAAAATGTAGAGTCTAAATTATGTCAATGTTTGCACAAAATTATTTACTGCCTTTTATGTTATGATTTATGAACAGATCAATTAATTGTTAGCTGACTAATTTTTTCACAACATTGAAGTAGATAAAGATTTTTAAAAAAAATTTATATTATCCATGTAGGAATCCAATCAAGGATCTAGGCGGGTCCCAGCCGGATAGCCTAGCTTTAAGCCGGGCGCTGGTCGGGGAATCCGGCCGGGATCCGGGATCACGGTAAACTGGTCGGATCCCGGCTTCAATACCGGCCGGAATCCGGTCGCGTAATCCGGCCAAAAAGCGGTTAAGAAATGTTGCTTCAGGCGAGAAATTGGTAACTTGTTTTGTCTTTTAAAGCTCATCGTAAAGATTATGGTGAACTTTAAAAGTTAAATCAAGTGAACCAATTCTGGCAAGAAAATTGGAGTAGAATTTTATTCCCTGATGATGGAATCTCATATCAATTTGGAAGCCACGTGGTAATTTAAGGTTAGAAAGGAAGAAAATAAGAACTGTATACACAAGACTATGTTTTAATTAAAAATAATTATTATTTGCGCTCTAAGTGGGGGGATTCAAACTAATTACTGAAATAAGGTTGATTTTAACTACGAGTCTCGATTTCATTTGCGAACTTCGAAGAGACGACGCGACGTGAATGCAAGGCGCATTCTCGGTCCAGGTGCGAAACTGAAAATTACTGAGTGTCTATGCAGACGACAGAAACAGCAGGCGCTATATATGGCGGTAAATTTGAAATTATACAGGCTAAACATTGTCTGAATATAGAGAAGTTTATAAAAATTGTATCATCTTTGCTGTTTCACATAGCAGAATCGATAACAGTTTAATTTAAAATGATGAATTATTCGATAAAATTTAATATTTTTCTTAAAAGAATTTAAAAAAGCTCATTTTTGTTTCACTGATCTAATAAATCTTTAAATTATAATTTTCAAATAATAATTCATCTAGCAACCATAATTACGTCTTTGATAATATCACGGCTCTTAAAAAATGTGTAATTTCTACAAAAAAATTAACCTGTCCAGTGCCCAGCCGGCTCCCGACCATGGGATATACCCAGGGTTGGCCCGGCCAGTAACCGGCCGGCCTCAGACTACGTGATTCGAGAAAAATGTAGCCCGACCGGCTCTCGCCCGGTTCCTGTCCATGAAACCCAGCCAGGGGTAGTCCGACAGGGATCCAACCAGAAACCTTGTTGTATTAGGGCCAACCGGGGAAATTTTTACATGGGATATGAAAATTAATCGATTATTTACTTGAAGGTTATGTAATTGAATATTGGTTAAAATTTGTGCAATAAAAGTTTATTAATATTTAAAAAACTTCGTTTTCAATTATATCATTTGTGTAGATTTCTGTTATGCTATGAAGTGTGTATGTGAATTCTTTAATTTCGAAATGATCTGAACATACACATATATTATAATTTTTTATAGAAATAATTTTTTCGAAAATGAAGGTAAAAAGATATTAATAACTCTGTCCTTTACAAAACTATAAAGTAAAAGTTATTTGAAATCTTAATGCAAATAATTGTTTATTGATTTTTATGTTGTAAACTAATTCGTTTATATATTAAGAAGTATTTTTTACTTTTCTACAGCATCAATTTTGTACATAGAAATTTCCATATAAACAATTTTAGTTCGCGATTAAATTAATTTACAAAGGTTTCAAACTATTATTGATAGAAGAGAATATTTAAATTGTAAACGATTGTTCATTATTGTGGAATATTTTTTTTATTACATTTTGCTACAAATCTATCATTCCTGACATTTTTTTACACTTTCAAAGAGATGAGTAAAATAAAATGATAGAAAAACCTTATTTTGAAGAATTCGAACAAATATTTATAAGTTTCATGAAAATTTCGAAAGCTTTTGACCTGATTTTTTGAGAAAAAAATATGAAAGACCTTAAGACAATTATTTAAATTTGTTAGGATTTTAACAAAATTTAGATTTACAAAATTTTGCAGGGCGTCAAGAGAAGGAAAAATACATACTTTAGATTCATGGAAAATTTTTAAACAATTTTTTACTCATAAGTTCTAAGAGCGCATTGAAAAAAATTACAAAAATTTTTTAATTATTTCCTAGATCGAATCCATTTCAAATCAGGCAGGTTCTACACTTGAAGTCGCAGAATCTCTCGGGGACTAAATATTTTGTTTTTTAGAGGAAATTAGGCAAGATGTATTTTTGCGATTTGTAAAAAAAAAATTCTTAATAATTTTTGAAAATTGTAATAAAAATTGAAGTCAGCTAAAAATATTTTCAAGAATTGAAGAGGTATTGTATAGATTTAAAATATTTTATAAATTTTAAGCATTTCCAAACATTCATAAAATATATTTTAATTCTGCAAAACTTTTAGAATTCATAAATATATTTTGAAAGGGCTCGAATTTTGCCTATTATTTTGTAAAATTCCGTAAAATAATAATTTTTTTAAATCTATATCTTTTGTTAACGCATCTGAAATACTCAAAAATCTTCTCTAATTTTATTCAAATTCCTAGAAACTTTTGAATGATTTTTCTAAATTTCAAGAAAAGTTCGATACAATTAAAAATTTTTTTTTAAAGATTTAAGAGGCTTTGAATAGATTTAAAATATTATAAACTTTGCAAGCATTTCCGAAAATTTATCGGTTATTTCTTTCAAACTTCTAAAAATCCTAAATATCTTTTGAAAATTCTACAAAAAAAATCTAATACTTCTTTCCTTTTAAGTAATTTCAATATTTGTGTGACTAAAAAAATATTTAAAAAGCATTCTTGTGTTACATCAAAATATTGTTTTATTTATTTCTATACCACAGTTTGTCATAAAAAAAATTTATTTAGAAGACCTCCATTAAGATTTTAAAACTAATCAAAATAATTTGACGTAACTCTAGTTAGGAAGTAAGAATATAAGTGCTCAGTAAAATTTAAGAAATAAATTGTTACTAAAAAATTGGGTAAATGATAAAAATGAGTACAGAAGTTAGCGCGTACATATAACCTTTGGAAAAGGTATCAGAAGACCATAAACTACGTTTGTGCGCTTACTTTATTTGAGTAGAAATTTCTCTAAAAATTATTTACAAAGAAAATAAAACTGAGACCAGTTTTTGAAATATTTTCTTTGTACCTTGACATTTTTGGAACCGAACCACTTTTTTATATGTAAAATATCGGCCTGAAACTTCGAGAAATGCAAGTGCTGACAGTAAAATACGTTTATGCACGTTTCTTACATCTCGAAGATATTTTAAATATAAAAAAAGTTGTTAGGTTCAACAAATTTTAAGGTTATGTCAAAAAATGGTTCCAAATAATTTCTTGGAAAATAATTTTTATCGAAATTTCTACCCAAATTGAGTACATAAACGGACTTTATGCTCTTCTTATACATTTTCCAAAGTTTCAGTCCGAAATTTTATTTGCAAAAATAGTTTCGGTTCCTAGCGCTGGACCTGATCGGACGTTTAAGCGGCTATTATATGAATTTTTCTGGTTTTCTTAGTACGTGGACTTATCACACTGTTTTGTTAATTTGTGGTGATCTATAATCCTGTAACGGTGTTTTAGTAAGAATCTACTATTTAGTCAATTATAGAAACTTGGGGAACTTTGGAACTCCACCATCGGTTTGACATTTTATATCGAGATAACCAGAATTATTCACCAGACAGTTTTCTGGCAGCTGAAGAATACAACGTTCTGGTCAACATTACCAGATGTTCTGGTAAACTTAACCAGATGTTCTGGTAAACTTAAACAGACCACAAAGTGCAACAACTATATTCCATTTCGCTACAATGTCACCTCCCTATAATCTATAGGTGAATATATGTAGTAATAAATGGCGATAGATACAACACTCGAAGGTTTGCAAATATTCCTGTAGCACTAATGTTTCGACAAATAACGCGCAATTTCTTTTTATAACACAACTAAATTCACGTTTCACTATAATTATTTATACTTATATAAATGAAAATACAATTAACAAATCGCGATTGTTTTGGAATTGGACACATACGCCAAAGCGTCAATTGACACATCCAGCAAAATGACAAAAGACAGATTTCTGGAAATCGAAAAAAGATCGCGACTCTTCTGTTACCAGAAATATTAACCAGAACAGTTTTAACCAGAAAAAAAACAACCAGAGTTCATTAACTAGAATTTTCTAGTCCTATTAGCCATAATTTCGGATTAAAATAACTAGAAATTTTTTAACCAGGCGCCTCTAGTAACTGTAACTAGAACTTTTTTTTTTTAGTGTTGGTGAGACTTTTTTTTGGCGCTCAACATATTTTGGACGCTGGAACCTGGGGTAAGCCGTGAATTTTAAATAAAATCTTAGGCAATGTTTGTACGTCACCCAGTGGCAAGGTCAACCAAGTATTGTGGTTCTCGCTTGGACACCGGTCACGGTGTGCCCACTCTAATGTATTTTGGGGAGGTACTTATAGACTGTGGCAAAATGTGAGATCAGCGCCACTTAGGAGACGTAGCAAGAACTATTGTCTACAGCAACGGCCCCCCCCACCTCCTTCCATTCTCACCATAATTTGTAGGTTATGTTGACTACTCTTTCTGAAATAAATACGTGAATAATAATAACCATTAAAACAAACCAAAAATTGAACAAAATAAAATCTATTATCGATCAAATGCAATAAAATGTTTAAGTCTGTTGCAATCGATCTATCATAGAAATTCCAACAGTCTTTAACGTTTGATTGTTCGTTCTATCAGAATGATTCCAACAGACTTTAACATTTTATTGCATTTGATCGATGATCGATTTGATTTGCTTCGATTTGTAGTTTGTGTTATCGGTGAAAATCCAATGTGAATCCAAGTTCATCACGCAAAAAGAATATAATTCTTGCAGGTACAGTGAACTTGAGCAGACGTGAGCAGACGATATAACTTCTATAGTCTGCCCAAGTTCATCTCGAATTCTGAATTCACAAGAGCGCCACCTAGAGGACGTAGCAATTACTATAATCCGTTCACCACTTTTCTATGGGAGTGGACGCACCGTGACACCGGTAGAGACCGGCAAAGCAATACTGTCTTTGTTTACCTCGTCTCCCAGCTGTCTCCTGTTTTCCTCGCTTACTCATCTCGCTATCACCTTTCCATCCTCCTATCTTGCTTCTTATTATTTTTGTCCTATGCACGGACTGTCCTAATTTATCCCATTTTCATTTTATTTGGTGTGGATCTTAGTTAATTTAGTTTATTTTGCTTTTCACCTCCTGCCTCTAATACTTTAATCTATTAACGGCATATAGTAAAGTATTTTGATAATACATAGTCTCGCAGTCCTACCTCCATCACGACCTCCAAAGGGGTTCGTTGTGTATTTTACGGTTACCTTAGCTTTAGAAGCGATCAAATTAAATTTCTCACTCTTACTGATTGTTGATGATGGACAGGATCTTCAGGATACTTAACCTTTAATTCGTGATCGAGGGGGGGGGGGGGGGGGGGGGGTATAGTCCACAAACCTAATTAGAAGGGTATGGAATCGTACATTTAGTTTAGTCCTTATTTTAGGTCCCGCAAAGCCTTTAGGATGAATCAGTTCAAATCTGGTGGTAAACCTAGTTTCTTGGGCTCAGCCTCACCACTTAGGGCTGTGAATAGAGGTGGAACTGGTCGCGCCCACAGTTCGGCCCAGGACGAAATGTCACTTCTGGCAATGGGTTATTCGGAAGAGATGACGACAGAGAGGGATGACATTTTCCACTCCACTGTAATCAGGAATGACAGTCGGGTTAACGCCGGGACATTGATGGAAGGACAACTCCCCTCCTTCTGCCCGGAGGATCATATTAAATGGTCCAGGTCAGAGGCTTTCTCCGACCTTATTCTCTGGAAAAGCTATTATACCCTTCCTGGTCTTCCTAGAACTTAGCACGAAGGGAAGGAATGTCGGAAATTATGATCCACTTGCTTTAGCTGACAAAATCAGAGGGGTCATTTCGGGACCTGTAAAAGCATGGAGGACGCGAACAATCTTGTCGTATCTCAGATGCTGAAAGAAATTGGATACACCGTCTCCACCCTCCCCCTGCTCCCTTGTTTTCAAGAAGGCTTTCATCAACTGTGTCCCAATGAAGCACTGAGATACCGAAATTTTGAGTAGAACTACACAGGAGGTTAGGTCCACTATTATTTCTATCAGGCGTAGAACCAAGCAGAACGGCACCCTCGATGAAAGGGTGGAATTTGTCTTCGCTTGCTCGAAGATACCCAGGAACATTTTTCTATCTAGCTTCGGGTACAATGTAATCTTATTCATACCTCCCCCCAAGAGGTCCTATACCTGTCAAAGGTTCCGACCCGTATCGGACCAGTGCAGAGCAACCAGGCTGTCTTGCGAATTCTGTGCAGAGGTCCACCGTACAGAGGAATGACCTAATAAACTCGGTCCAGTGCCATGTGCCAATTGTGGAGGTGAGCACATGTCCTCTTCTCGGCTCTGGGGAAATTTATTTATTCGACTTCGAAATTATGAATTTTCAGTTCTGGAACGACTGTGGATTCCAGGAGATGGAAACGGCACTTAATGAAACGGGTTTTCCGACATCCTGGTGGCCGGGCTTCCTTGGCTCCCCAAACCCAACAGGCGGCTTCTTGCAGCCCTCCTGGATCACTTGTACTATAAGCCCCCCTCCCCCTTTATTCTGATTTGGATCAGCTGGAGGGCTTGGAGGACCCGCTCAAATGTGCGGTTTCCTTTCTCATTGAAATGTGCCGCTCTTCTGAACACACAATCCAAAATTCTACGCAACCCATTTAGTTGTTTCCCCTTTGTAGATCTATCACGGAGAATTTTTTTTGTTTTCATTATTTTCTTTTTCGTCTGATTAATTCAAATTAATTTTTAATTAATAATGAGTAGGAGGGATGCGTGCATCCTTGGGTTCCAATATCTAAAATTAAACAATATAATCAACTTTAATCCATAATTAAACTTGCAACAATAAAGCTTAATTCTCAACCTTTCTATTTTTAGAAGCTTATACCTGGCTAATCAAATTTAGTAATCTATCCTTACAGTCCAGCTTAGAATTTCTTCAATTTTGAAATCTTTCTCTGAAATAACTTTGTCTAAGGAATTTCCATATGGAAATTATAATAGTAAGATCTACTTACATTTATTTTTTCTGGCAACTTATCTTTATATTTAGTATTTTATTTCTGCAGTATCACTTTTTTCGAAACATTTTTTGGGGAACAATTACAAGCAATTTTTAGTTCAAATATATGTATAAATATGTGTACCTATGTATATAAGGAATTTTTTAATTACTTGGCCAAATAATAATATTTTTACAGGTTAGATAGGGGCTAACGTCTCTTCGGAACTCTTTCGCGATCTTGTATTTTGAGCGGTTAATTTCCTAGAATTGCTTGGGCTACGAATAATTCAAATTTAATTTAAAATCAATAAAGAGTAGGAATTTTTTTCATTCTTAGGTTTCCAATACCTAACATTAAACAGCATAATAAATTTTATTCATAATTAAATTTTCAACAAAAAAGTCTAGGAATCGTTATTTAAACTCAAATTACTTTCTATTACTAATAATTTTCTATTAAATTAAATTACATTCTATTTCAATTTTTTCGTATATGTTATCATTTTAAATATACACTCAGTACGGTTAAAAGAAGGAATTGAATTCTTTTTCTAGAAAAACTTGTGGCATCAATTTAATCTCTTAGAAATGTAATTAGGTTTGAATTCTTCAATCCAATCAGTTTTAGCTTGAAAGTTCAGATTAAAGGGTCTGGAATACCATCAAATAAAATATTTTTAATATCTATTATACCTATTAATTTCATCTTGAGTAGCATGTACATGTGTATGTACGTATTAAGGAATTTTCCAATTATTTTGCCAATTAAAAATATTCTTACTCGGTTCGGTAATTACCCAGTGTACACACAAGTCCTAAACTTGTCCTATAGACGTCTTTCGGCGTACGCTTTAAGGACGTCCTGAAGACCTTCTAAAGACATGAAAAAATCCAAAGGATGTCTTAAAGATGTCAAATCATATGATATAGAGGTACGAGGGTAGTTCAATAAGTCCTTAGAATGACCAACAGATGGCGCGCGAATCGCTCCAAATCATCTGTTTTCAGTCAGCACCGCTCCCGACTAGATATA
>NC_046664.1:1056980-1067299 GCF_010883055.1 Belonocnema kinseyi | reverse complement strand
AGAGCTCCAAGGAGATTATGTTGAAAAATAAAAAAAAAATTTACCCAAAAAAAATTGTTTTTATACTTCATTCTAAGGACTTATTGAACTACCCTCGTACATTCTAAGGACGTCTTCAGGACGTGCTGCTGCCCACTGGGTAGTCTTAAGTTTATTAAGTATGGGCTTCTCGCCCTCGTTTCATCGGTTTCTTGAACAATACCCCAGTGGGCACAAAACTTTGAAAATCCAAAGAACGTCCCTTGGACGTTCATAGGACGTTCTATGTCAGGCCAATCAACGTCGTCAAGTCGTCCAATGCCCTAAAGATGACCTAAGGATGTCTTAAAGACATGGACGTTCTCGGGTCAGCTTTCGTACTGACATTAGACGTTTTAAGAACATTCCTAGGATGACTAAAAGACATTTTATAAAAGTCGTCTTAGGGATGTCCCAAAGACGTATCTAGGACATTCTTAATTTTTATGCCCACTGGGACCCGATCTATAAAATTAATCTTAAGGTTTATATTCCTGCCTACTTGTTGGGACCTCGGCCTCTTTTCTGAAATCTGTTGTTTTTTCGGAAAGTTTTGGCATGACGTTAAAGCGGAAGATTTTGAATTTCGCAAATTAGAATGCCCGAAGTGTGGTTGCTAAAAGAGAGGAGGTTAAGTCGCTGCTCTTTCTAAATGATTTGGATGTCCTCTGCATCTCCGAAACATGGTTCACTCGTGGTCAAAGCTTCGAGATTAAAGGTTACTTGACCTATCGGTGTGACAGAGCGGTTGGCAGGGGGTGGGGGAGGGGATTCTCACTGATTCTTGTCAGGGAAAATTTATGTGTCGATAGCATAGATATGGCTGTTCCATGGACGAGTGATATGGAGGCAGTGGGATAAACTATTAAAACGTCACGAGGGGGGATTGCCTTCCTCTCCATATATGTCCCTCCCGATGCCAGAATCACACAGGACACCTGGCTGGGATTGATCGATCATGTGTCGAATAGAGGCTCATTAATAATGTGTGGGGACTTTCACGCCCACTCCCCATGTGGGGTTTTCCTAACACAAACTTTCTGGGTAACGAGCTATGTCCCGCGGTTTTTGATAGCGGCTTGATGCCACTCAACGCCTCTGCTCCCACCTATATTTCCGGTCCTGGCCGAATCGCAAACAATTTGGATCTTGTTTTTTTCTACGGCTGCCCTAGCGTCGGTCTTCAATGTTCGAGTCGGCGATAATAGGCCCAACTCGGACCATGTTTCGGTCTTTCGCAGGCTGGACGCCTCTCCTGTTCTCTGCCGACCCTCATCTAGCAGATTTAACATGAAATTTCTGGAGTTAGATCTATTCAATGAGAAAATAGACGATCTCATTCTGGGCTTTGGATCCGAGACAGTGGATGGAGTTATCCCTGCGAACATATATGACAAATTCATTAACGCGGTCTGTGACTCCCTAGAGACATGCGGGGCCTACAGACCAAACTCCTTGGGCGGACATAGGTCTAGGCAACCTCTCTAGTGGAATGCCGAATGCGAAGCGAACAAAGCCTATGCGAAGCGAACAAAGCCTATAAGAGGGTACGTTGCGAGGTTAAAGCACAGCGCAGAGGAATTAAGCACCAGTCCTTTCGAGCCTTCTGTGAGTCTTTGGATCCGGCAACGAGCCTGTCGAGTATCTGGTGCACCGCTAAGACCCTGGCCTTTCGGGCTGGAGAACCTTACATAGGTGTAATTACGGGCCCGGATTCTTATGTCATCAGGGCCAGGACAGGAGGAGCTAGTGCGCTCTGACATTCCTCCGCAAAAGAATTTCAAGTCGACTTGTCATTGTGCAAGGCTAAGTCATCTCCTGACATGGATGGTCTTTCGTATGAGGTCATACGGGGTTTCTCGGACCCACTGCTGAGGTTCTTACATTGCCTTTTCAATGGCATGTTCCACGACTCTTCCTTCCCAGAATCCTGGACGGACACCCGTGTACATTTTATTCCTAAACCAGGGGGGAAGGGCTTCAGGCCAATATCTTTACCACCAACTTTCTGCAAGCTATTCGAGAGATTAACCCAGAGAAGGCTCGCATTTTTGGAAGAGAAGAATGACTGTATCCCTGAATTCCAGTTTGGTTTTAGAAGGAACAGATCTTCTATGGATTGCGTGGCCTTCGTTGTTTCGGACATCATGGAGGGATTTGGTGGAGGTAAAGGCACGTTGGCTTTTGCCCTTGATCTTAAAGGTGCGTTCAATGCGTACGCCAAGGGGGTATCTTCTCACCGCTTCTGTTGAATGTGGCTCTGAGACGGCTTAGACAACATCTACCAGCCGGGTTGAGAGGGAGGCTTCCGAGCTTCTGGAATTGGCTTGTGAGAAATTGACCCCTTGGCTGGAGAGTTTGGGGCTCTCCATCTCGGTCCCAAACTCGAAACTTTGTGTCTTGTCTAGGGGTAGGGGAAGGGTGCGGAGCATTTCTATTATGATTAATGAAACAGCTATTCTGAGCCAATCTAGCCTAAACTAAATGGGATAATTTTGGACTAAAAAATGAATTAGATCGCTCACATTAGGGTAATTGCCGCCAACGCATCGAGAGCCTTTAATATTCTTAGGGTAATTGCAAGGATCTCTTGGGGTGCCTCACCCTCCCTCTTGCTCACTGTTCATAAAGGACTGATCAGAGCGTGCTTGGAGTGGAGGCCCCCTCTTCCTTAGAGCTAGTGCAACAGTGCTGAAATTTCTGTCACGATACATTATGCCTCTCCGAGAGTTGCCTTAGGGTGTATGAGCCCCACACCCATCTCTGTGCTTCTTTCGGAGGCATCCGAGACCCCATTGTCGTTTCGTCGCTTGTTACTGGCAATAGGTTCATCTTGCGTAACTTCTGCTTGAATGAGAGCCCGCCAGCGAGGAAGTTGTGAGATTTGGCTGCCGGAGCCCGTTCTAAAGGTTTCAGGGTAAACCCGGAAAAGGTTGGCTTACTGGCTGCCTGTGGCGCGATGGGAGCCTTCACGGGGGCGATGGATTCCTCTGAACGCCCGGGTTATTTTGATAACTCTTGGAGTGATTTGCTGGCGCCGATCTCTGTGGACTTGGATTCGGGGGAAACCTTTAAGGATTGTGAGTTTCCGCAGCAGATTTTTTATGAGTATGCCGACCGCAAGTTTCCAGGGGCGACGTGTGTTTACACGGATGGTTCAGTTGATTCCGCCGGGGGTGGTGGGATGTCGATACTACATCCTCTCAGGCGACCGTAGGTTTGAAGTTCGTCTGAGGGATCATATGTTTATTCTGTCAGCGGAACTATAAGCCCTCTTTTATGCGGTTAAATTTGTTGTAGAGTCGGGCTTGAAAAACCTGGACATATATTCTGACTCGCGTAACGCTCTAAAGATCGTCTTACGTAGATTCTCGGGCCCCAATGGCCCCATCCTGGCTCGCGCAGTGGATACTAGTGTTGTCGCGGTGGAGAGGCAGAGAGGTCTCCTGTCCGATTCTGTTGTGTCCCGGCGCACTGCAGGATTAGGGGAAATGAAATTGCTGATGGTGTGGCTGAGCAGGCCTCTAGGTTTCCTGTCACTTCTTTAAAGGGATTCCCCCTGCGGGATCTTCGGGTGGTTTGCCAAAGTGATTTCAATTTTTGGGCTTCGCTGTGTTGGCCTTACGGTAGGACTGACGGTACGCGGCAGACCTACTTTTCGCGAACGATGTGAAAACGCAAAGGCCTTGGTTTTGTGGCTTTAGTTTGCCTAGGCCATTTAATAATCTGGTCACCAGACTTAGGACTGGTCACATTTGCACGGAGCATCATTTTGCGAGGATGGGTTGGAGCCTTTCGGTTGAATGTGAATGTGGCGCCCGTTTAAGGACCTTTGCCATCTTTTGAATCAGTTCCCTACCTCGGTGGGGGGAGGCCTGCATTATACGAATTTCTTGATCGTGTCGGGCCACGTCTTCCTCCGGGCCAAGTTGATATTAATGATCTTATTTTTGATCCCACGGAGGATACTGTGATTAAGTATACGATTAAGTCTACGATTAAGTAACGAAATATCCGACTGGTCTAATGCTTATGATTTGATCTTGGCGTCTTCCTGCGTAGGCGACTCTTCTCCCTTCCCTCTAATGGTGTCAAAACGTGAATATCCCTGGCATGCGCAGTATTCTGGGGGCGGTGCCCATTTCAGTAGCTAATAGAAAGTTGGAGGTAACTTTTAAATGCGGATATAAGCATTTTATTATTTTTCAGCAAAATTCAAACTCAAATTAATTTTTTGTGGCTGGAAAATTTGGAGTATTACCCAGTGTTTAAATAATAATACATATTGTTATAAAATAACATCTGAAATGAAAAATTGATTATATATTTTGTCTACAGCAGATAATTTTACCGCTAAAATATGTGGTGTGTTGTCTAATGAAACAAAAAACAATCTACTCGCCGTATCGCATTTACAATAGTCAATTTATCGTTAAATACTCACGATTAATCAAAAGTACTCTTGCATATCGGTTATATAAAATATTTTTCTTTTATCAAGTATCATCATTTTATTTTCTGAAAAATAATAGTGCAAATTTCCGCATTTAAAAGTTTCCGCTAACTTCTCATTGGCTACTGAAATAGGTTCCGCCCCCAGCTTACTGCACATGCCAGAGATATCTGTATGCGTGAGCGAGTTATATTTTAGCTGACATACTTCATTGTAGCCTCGGGGAGCACGTGGATACCGATTCATTCAGTTGTTCTGGTAAGGTAACTTCTCTCGGCGGCCAACGCGTTGCGTCGGCCATTGCGTATCCCGCGCCTTTTCCTACATTTTCCCTCTACTTTCTTTTTTTTCACCAAAATTCATTTTCGCTAAGCCTGGGAGTCATGAAATCCAAACAGGACGAGATTTCCGTTCCAGGGGGAGAGGTTTACCCAAATCGTGAAATTCAGAATCCCGGTTTCAACCATTTTGATCTCGACGTCAAGAGCGCCGTGGTTACCTTGCTTTCGTTCTCCAACCCTGGCCGCAGAAAATCCAGAAGACACAAAGACATGGGGAATGCTGGTAGCTCCAAACACCAAAAAAGGTCTCAGAGACTCTCATCGCAGCTCAATATGGCTACCATTGCGCAATTGCTGGCTGGTGATGATTCTTGGGACATGGAGTCAGATGAGACAGCAGTCAGAGCCTTCTGCTCAACCTCTTAACATGGTTCCATGACTCGAAATGACACTACTCGTGATGACAACCCGATTAACGTCGAAGTTAATACAAATGCCACTCCTCCAACCCCCAACAGCAACAGCAAGGGTCCCTTGACTGCTTATCCATACAGTGAAAGCCTCAGAGGTGAATGCAAAGTCTTAGTCCAACGCGACCCACCTTCGAAAGATGCTCAGGAGCCACTTAATGGCATGACACTTGCTCGTTTTCTCAATTCCACTTTTAAAAACGCGATCAAAGGTGTTAAAGCGAACGGCTTCGTTAAAGTTTCAGTTTTCCCAAAATCTGAAAGTGCGACTAAGAAAATTCTGGACGTCCCCACGTTAAAATCCAAAGGCTTGATAGCTTTCACTCCTGCAAATTTTTTCACATGTCAGGGTGTGATCCGTGACATACCCCTTCATTGCACTATTGATGAAATCAAGGTTAATGCTGAAATCCTTAGTGCATTGAGGGGTTCTTCTTCTGTTCTGGAAGTCCGACGCCTCAATAGAAAAATAGTTCCCTCCCGTTCAGTCCTTCTAACTTTCGAAGGCACTTCCCGTGCAGACAAAATAGCCATATATGGCGCTTCCACCGCGGTTCATCGCTATAATCTGCCTGTTATTCAGTGCCACAAGTGCTGGAGATTCGGTCACGTTAGCTCTCAATGTCGCTCGACAGCCGTTGTGTACGCTGCGGTGGCCCGAATGAACACGATGTGAGCAACCCGTGCCCGAGTGCACCACCGAAAGCACCTAAGTGTGTGAGCTGCGATTGGCCCTCACTTAGCTACCTCCAGATACTGCCCGGAATATAAATTCCAGCATGACTTCCGCATATACGCAGCAGACCATAGTCTCTCATACAACGAAGCCAAAGCGATCCTCCGTCCCAAGAAGGGTTCCTCAACTGCGACTTCAGATCGAAACTCCCCCTCCACTATTAACTTCTCCCAGTTTCCGAAATTCGGAGATGTCAACCCCAACATTGATTACCTATTCCGATAGCTCCGTGTTTCAAAGCTTCTTAGAGGTTTTAACCCAACCGCGCTCACCCCCTCGTTCGGGAGCAAACTCAAAATTCCAGAATTATAAACCACAGCCCAACCTAACTCAGCATGACACCTAAAAAAAGGGCCCACCCACTCCCCTTTTCCCTTTCTTCAATAACGAAAGAACAGATAGTGCCCTGCGTAGAGGTTAACTCGCTGTCCAGCTCATTGCTTCCTTCACAAAATGGCCCAAATTAACAAATTAAGAATAATGCAGTAGAACTGTCAAGGTGTGATGTACAATAAGGGTGACCTTCTTAACATCTTCCATGACCTTCATATCATACTTCTTTGCGAAAGATTTTTGAAACCTGAAAAAAGATTCGATCTTAAGCACTTTAATATTATTATTCTCGAAGATATAGCCTTCTTAAGAGTTTCTTCTATATTTAATGTGGAAAACAGCTTCGAGACGTTAACGGTGTCGATAGGTACCTTCGTGGGTGAACTCCTGATTGTTTCAGTCTACAGAGTTCCCTCAGCGGACAATAAAATTCCTAACAGATGCTGGACAGCGTTCTTCGACTCTGTTCTCGCAGTCAACAACAACAATGTGTTTGCAGGTGGAGATTTGAACTGTCACCACTCATTCCGGGGTAGCATTCAAAATTGTTATAACGGTTCTGAACTCCGCTCCACTTTAGATAATTCCGATTTCATTTGTCGGAATAATGGCAACCCCACGTTTCGTAATCGCCCTGGAAATTCAGTCAGTTCTCGACCTCGCACTAATCACTTCTCATCTTTTCCCTATAGCTGCCTCAGATGTTTGGGATGACAATCTCGTGAGTGACCACTTTCCGATGGTCACATGCCTGGGTGTATCCATACCTGTTTCGGTCTACACTTCCCATAAATATAATTTAAAAAGAATTAACTGGTTCAAATTTTCCTCCAATTTATCAGAATTCATTAAAGATCAAAAATTAAATTTAGAGTCACCTAACCCTTTAAATAGTTATGACATATTTGTTGAAGGAATGGACAAAGCGTTTTCTGCGGTTTGACCCCCCCCCCCCTCTAAACCAGCTCTCACTCCGGGTGCTGGCAATCACTTTTGCAAACAAAAAAATTAACATTTTGTCCCAGCACCTTGGTGGGACAAAACTTGCGACCAGGCTGTTTCTGAACGAAAGAAAGCCATCGTAGAATTTAGAAGTTAATCCGATTATTCCAATTACGTCAGCTACGATCTTTACGTTCTAAATACAAATCTACCGGATCATGGCCGTATGTGCAAAGCTTTAGAAGCAGGCACAAAGCCAATGTAAATATAAAGAAGAAGAAGACACCACTGCTTCCCTTCAATATATCGGACCTGCATTGGAGTGCGGGAGTCGCCATCGCGGGAACACGTGGAATAGAAACAGTTCGCTTACCCACGACTGAGGCTGAATTTCTGTGCCACAGTTAGGGTGCTTCCATGCCTCTGCAGACAGGCTGACGGCATGCAGAAAACCCCTAAGAGTGATAGAGATGGACGATTCTCTATCTCTCTCACTATTATGGGTTTTCTGCATGTAGGCTGCCTGCTTGCAGAGGCATGAAAGCGCCCTTAGAATCATCGCACAGCTGGCAAGAAGGAATCGACCTAAATGAAGAGGAGTCTTAAATAGGCCCTATCGATGAAAACGCACTGGTGAACGGCACTGGGCCGCCACTAACGCGCCAGTGCGTTTTTCAGTGGCTGTTTGTGCCGATTCTCAGCACCTAAACCGCACTGAGAAGTGATGGGACGGTCATATAATGTTCCTATTGTATTCGTCACGTACCAGTCGGGCACAGTTATTGACAGTACCTGACCGCAACCAACCCATCTTCCGTTTTAGAATTTTCTTCAAATTATTAACACTTGTTTGATTTATGAATTTTCTCATTATACATATTTGAAATTATAACTTATATACAAATATACTACTTTGAAGTTGAATTAAAAAATGTTGTCTGTTATGGCGTATCTCATTCCATTTACGAAATAAGTTATATTCTCTCCAATTTTAAACATCCAAAAGAAAAAGTTAGATATCTGAAATAATCGAAACCCGTAGATTCTGAATTTCTAACCTTCTCGTAGATAATTTCAAAATTTTACAAATTTTGATTTTTAATCCCTTTCAGCTGGGCTACTTGGTAGCATAGTCGGATTGGCATAGGCACACCAATTTTCACTAACACTATAGTATACACTACTAACACACCTTTTCAATGAAAATAGGTGAAAATAGCCTTTTAAAAATTTAAATGGACACTTGAAGGGGAACCAAGGTATAGAAAACTAGCGGTACAGGTAGTGCTGAAGAAACAACACTGAGTGCGCACTGACCAGTGCGTTTTCTTTGGTTTTTCAGTGCGTTTTCAGCGGCAGGGACGTTTCCACGGAGGGCTATATTGAATTAATTGACGAATTAATATAATTCATAGGATTCATTTCTATTTATCTTCTTAATTTATGGCAAATCTAATTGGTCGAGAACCTAAACGCAAACTCGATGTTTCAAATGAATATAGACTATTTCAAAACATTTATCCGTGAAAAAACCATAAGGGTAGCCGAAGATAACCTACTACCAGTCTTACTTTTATAATTTCGCATTTTAATAACTTAAATCATGAAATCATGTACTGTAGCCGAGGGGTACATAACTCCAAATTCTGTTGTACACTAATTGTATGATTGCAAGTGATTGCAAGAGATTGTAAGTGATTGCAAGTGATTTTAAGTAATTGAAAGTGAATATAGTGAATGCAGTCATCTTGAGTGATTTCAGGGTCAATTCTGAGTGATTGCAGTGATTTCATGTGGAATTCCGAGTGATTTCAGTGATTTCGCGGTTAATTCCAAGTGATTGCAGTGATTTTAGGGTCAATTTCTAGTTCTTGCTGTGATTTTACGGTTAATTGCAAGATATTCCAGTGGTTATACTGTTAAATCCGAATTATTGCAGTAATGGCACGTTAAATTCTGAGTGATTGCAGTGATTTTATGTGGAATGACGTGCGATTTCGGGGGTTTCAAGGTGAAGTTAAAGTAATTTAAATTTAATTCAAAGCTATTTCAAATAGATTTAAGTCGATTTAAAATGATTTCTTGCGATAAAGCAATAGAACTCAGTTTTAAATGTACTGATAGTAGATCCAGAATGTTAATAAAACTCGAAACGTCGAGTTGGCTTGAAGCTTAATTGATAACGCGAAATAGCTGTAATCGTATGTCACAAATTGTTCAAATCTACTTTGGAGATACAGTGAAACCCTTCAGTAACCCTCCTTTCTATAGCCCTTCCGAGAATTAAAGCCGCGTAGAAGCTAGGTGTAAAAAGAGCTGCGCGACGTGCGCGGGGTTACGGTTGTCACTCAGGCGAACACTCAAGCATGAACAAACAAAAGCGCAGCGAGCTATAATGAGTTAGGTCCTACCTACCGTCAGCCCCAAAATCGGCGCTATAGAAGAGTTTCATTGTATTTAAATATAATTCGACATCAAGAGATAAAAAATAGAATTATTAAAAAGCGTTTTACTTTTTCACAAAAAACGGTAATGAGTACCTTATTTACCCATTTTTACTGCAGTATGCAAATTTTATGCGATATTTTTAGGCGTTTTCATGACACATCGATTTACCTATTGTCGAACTTTCGACGATCTTTTATGATCTACTAATACCGGCTTCTAAATTTAAGAAAATTATTTACAGAAAGACTTTTTTAATATTTGGAATATGAAACTATTGTGATAGTTTCTATGATTTTCCGAAAATAGGATTTTAGGTAAATTAGCAACATCAACTTGAAAAGTATCGATTGTGGAAGTTATTTATTTTGCTAGAAAACATACATGGACACGATTATTATTATTTTTGTTGCCAAGCAATTTTTAAATTAAAATATAAAACTAATAAAACCAAATTTTTGTTGTTTCATAGTGTCTATTATCTAAAATAATGGAAAAGATATGAAAGGACAACATTTTTGAAAATTGATATCTTAACTTCAGAATTGTGGGTCCGGATGCAATAAGGGCACATAAAATTTTTTCGTGCGAAAACGAAGTCCCCTGGAGGCTTTAGAAAAAATTTTCGAATTTTAATTTTC
>NC_046664.1:1055140-1056880 GCF_010883055.1 Belonocnema kinseyi | reverse complement strand
TTTGAAAATTAAAATTCGAAAATTTTTTCTAAAGCCTCCAGGGGACTTCGTTTTCGCACGAAAAAATTTTATATGCCCTTATTGCATCCGGACCCACAATTTATATATATTTTTGTGCAATAAATATACAATCAAGCCATTACATTTCTGTTAAAATTTTTTATTATTATTATATTGCTAGCTGCGTTCTGTTGCGGCGGTTGGCCGCCACGGAAAGCTCGCTATCATTCTTACTATGCATCGAGAACAAACGGAAATGCCATAAAAGTTGTGTATTGTATATTGCTGGAATTAAATCGACATACAATTTTAAGTATTTGTCGTAAAATTTGGGTTTGAAAAATGTAAAGTCGATAGAGAAATTTGAAGTAAACTTGAAAAAAACTCTTAGATAGTAAGATAGAAATAAAAAATTGAATACAGAACATCGAAACTGTATTTTTCGAATTTTGATAGTAAAAATTGTATTTAAGTTGTCCAATTCAGTTTCCGAAAATTCCAAATCACTTCGGAAAGTTGTAAACAGCTCAAGGAAAACCCTAAATGCGAAAGAGAATAAGAAACTAAAAAACATAAAATGAAAAAGAACGTAAAACAGAAATTTGATCTTAAATACAGAAAATGTTCATTGTTTTCAATTATAAAAATTAACCTTCAGTCATTGAATCCAATATTTATAATTTTGAAATCAGTCGTAAAATTCTAACATAGCCTACAAAAAGCCCAAAGAAAAAGTGTGAAAAATCTGATCGAGATTAGTCAGAAACTCCTAATGCCCCCCCCCCACCTGTATCACCCCCACCCCATACATTTAGGAGCTGGCTGGGAGTCCAAAGAATAGGTGTGCAAAACTTGGTGCCGATTGGCAGAAGCTGGGCATTTTCATAAACATCATACGTTTTAGGCCAATTGATTTTATATATTAAAGGCCTGTGCCCCTCCCCCACCACTACATCTTACTCTCCAATACTCTCACGACCTTTCCAAGAGCCCAAAGACCTGTTTAGGATATTAAAAAATACGTGTGCCAAATTTGGTGACGATTGGTCAAAAACTGTGGATTTGCATAAGCACCATCCTTTTTACCCGGTAATAAGCGCAGAATAGAGAAAAATTAATATTTTCAGTTATCAGCGCAGAAGTGAAGATTATTCTATTATTTTGAATGCGCGATTATTCCATCTGTTTAACATGTCACCATAAGAATAAGATACCAATTTCCATAGCGACCGCCACACGGTTTTCTATTCTCCCAAAGAGAACGTGTATTTAATATATTTAATGCCTTCCAATTGTACCGGTAACACACTTCACAGAGATATTTTTTATTCCTCAGATGTGGTCATGTTTTGATTTTATTCAATTCCTTCTAATTACTAGGAAGTCTGATAAGTCCCTGAAAAATGAAACACGGAGACGTTTTTTTGGCCGAAGTCGGTTTTATTTTTCAACATACTCTCCTTTTAGGTCGATACAGCGAGTCCAACGATTTTCTAACTTTTTGATGCCGTCCGAAAAGTACTCGATCGGAAGGTCTCCAAAATACGCCTCAGTTTCAGCTATGAAGATATGAGCTCCTCATTTGTGTAAAAACGCTTACCGGTGAGCCATCTCTTCAGGTTAGGGAACAAGTAATAATCGCTGGGGGCCAGGTCTGGTGAATATGGTGGCTGAGGAACCAATTCGAAGCCGATTTCATGCAATTTTGCTTGTGCAACTAAGCATGAATGAACAGGCGCA
>NC_046664.1:1052261-1055040 GCF_010883055.1 Belonocnema kinseyi | reverse complement strand
AGAGTCCGGGTAATACTTATCCAGCTTGGCCTTGGTCTCGGATATCGTTTTCTTGCGAAGATAGTAGTGTTTGATCAAAACTTGAAACTCGGATTTTTCCATTTAAAAAAAAAACTCGGAGGTTATTCGCTTCTCAGTGCTGTAACTTGTAAATGCGTAAACATAAATGGCTGAAGTTTTGACAGGCGTCATTTGAAGGATCAAGCTCGACGAAAATGGTTCCAATTAGTGAATACTAATGCCATCTCTTAGAATTTTCATGTACTTATCAGACTGCCTAGCAGTTCACAAAATATGTGCAATAAGTTTTTTTAATTCCTTCATGCGAATTATAAGTTCTGAAATTTAATTCTAACCAATTCAACTCTGCTTTTCTTGAGTTAAAATTATTTAAATTCACAAATTTGAATAGATTTCTTTGGTGCATTTTTTAAGACGCTATATAAATTATTAAAATATAAATAAATATAAATATTTTTCAAATATATAAGTTATAAAAAGATTTAATAATGAAAAATAGGTTAAATAAATTCTTTCGTTAAATTCTACTAAATCAATTGATAGGAATAGGATTTGCACTTTTCTGTTCCCGTTGGGAGATTTTTAGACGGAGGAAGAATCGCGTATTCATAGGAATACAAATTCTTAATTTTTCTGAATTCAACGCTTATTACCGGGTACGCCACTTGATTTGATATATATAGATATACAGTCAATGCTATTTTGCATCATTAATTAAACAAAAAACTATTAGCAATTAGCGATTCGGGTTGCGGCAGGAACCATCTCCAGTGCCTAATCTACGCGTGTATATACTTGCAAGTCAAGCTATGCAACGGTGTGGACTGTATCAAGCCTCATCTCCCCAAATTTAAATTTTATGTAGTAGATTTTCAAAAAAATCGACTTTTTTCAATCTTTTTTGTAATGGATTGAAAAGTTTATTTATTAAATTCTCAGGTAAAGTTATGTAAATAGTACATTTTAAGAACTTATTTTTAATATAAATTTATCTTTTTTCTTGTGTTTTCGTCTGTTCAAAATGGAATCTCAATTTGCATTATTTTTCAAGAGTTCAACTTCCAAAGGTTTAATTTTCAACTGTTGAAAATTAAATAAAATTGAATGCTAAATTTATAACAGTTAAAAATGGCATATACACGTAAGTAAACAACAAGAAGATACTATAGCAACCGATATAGGACGTCGCCTGTGACGTAGCAGACGAAACTTAGAAATTTCTAGTCGTGACGTCAGCTGGCAAGATGTCTGCACGCCGAGGGACAAGCAATAATATCATTTGCATTGGGCGATACATTATTTCTTAATGAACCATCAAAAACCATTAGTGCATTTACATATTATTTTTCTAGAATTTTTCAATCAAATGATAAAATCGTTACAAAAATAAACTATAGATTTTATTACTCAATTAAATAGTTTTAAAAAAATAATATCCAAGTCGAGATGTGATTGCAGAGTGATTGCATCTGATTTCACTTGATCGCAGGGTGAATTCAGATTATTACAGAGTGATTTCAGGTGATTGCAAAATGATTGCAGGTGATTGCAGAGGGATTGCAGGTGATTGGAACTGACTGCATGTGATTGCAAGTGATTATGAGTGATTGCAAGTGATTGTAAGTGATCGCAACTTATTGTACGGTGATTTCAAGTGATTGCAAGGTGATTGCAACAACGTGTGTACACTGATTGCAAGAGTTATGTACCCCTCGTAATTTTCTTCTGTAAATAATTTATAATTAAATCTAATGCCAAGAACAGAAAATTTAAACATCATTTTTTGAAATTCTTGTAAGGGAAAATGGAATAAGAACATTATTAGTACTTTATTTTCTCTCGAAAATCACACCATTTCTGAGTTCTTAAGTACTAAAAATTTGCACTTACTGTCTGATGCAACTTAAATAAAATATCAATTCTTTTTGCATTTACCTCAACTCATTAGACTTATTTTTATTTAATAAATTAATATCAAACTTTAAGTGTGAATATTTTTCCAGATATAGTAGCGCTCTATTTTACCCACTAGTTCCGCCCCCCCCCCACCTTCCTCTACCTTTTCACGGAGGCCTGTTTGGTATTAATCATGGAATTAATGTTGCAACGTCAAAACGCTGCTAGCGCTTTTATCCCGTTGGACCTCTACGTAGATTTGCGGAGGTGTGGAGTACGTTACCTGTCGTTGAATGGTGGAAAGCATTAGCCGCGAAATATAGGTCAGGTTTGAAATAAAATAATTCACTTCGTACACAGATTTTAACTTGTTAATTGAAATTGATTGTTTATTATAATTCCTCGATATTTAATTGTTCATGAATGACATATTCCTGGATACCGTTCCTGGCATAAACAACTATAATAATATAATGTAGTTCATGGTAAACGCGACAGATTTGAAAAGGCTGGTATTGTGGATCACAATACTCTTCTACAATATCGAAGAGCTTGGAGTCAGGAACAGACATTGTTCATCTTATTTGTTTCTGAACAAATAGGAATTGTTTGAAACTAATAAAATCAATTTATTTTGTTTTATCTTAACACGTGCACACAAGTAAGTTCTAACCTTAAAGCTTCGAAACACATCTTGATACTAGTCGCGTAACGTGGGAATGTTAAGTTTTTAGTTATCTATGCCTTTGAATAAACTAATATTTTTCTAAGTCCAGTTTAATGAAAATACTTTAGAGGCTAGGAATCGCAAGTTCAAGGTTTAAAAGAGCGTGCCGAAATCTGAATTTTCTGACGTTTTTCT
>NC_046664.1:1035519-1052161 GCF_010883055.1 Belonocnema kinseyi | reverse complement strand
TATTTTGGGCGGGGCTTATCCCTACTTTTAGTGTTTAGCCAATCAAACTGCTGACTTCACTCACTTTTAGTGTCGAATAACCAATCACAAATGAGGTCACTTTGCTCGTCCTACTGTTTTACGGCAATTAAAGTGAGTGACAGATCAAGGTAATGGTTCCAAAGTCCAACTTTTTTCACCGAAAAACGTCAATCTCTTTGAGTGAGAGTTTCCTGCTTTGAAGTCCAAAGGTTTCTTTTTTATAGCGTCTGACTGGCGCCATAACCTATTCACGATACTAAAAATAGCTCGACATCTCGGGTTTCTATCCTCAAAATCTACTTTGGACAGAGAACTTAACAATATTATAAAAGAAAGTATATTGTAGTTAAAATAGAATATAATACTTAAATACTGGTTTAATTAAGACGTAATAAAACCATGTTATTCGTAAGACTCGTGTACAATAAGAATTACTTAACATTTACAGGCTACATACATACACATAATCAATTTGCATTTAAGAAGCTATTTGAATCTTCCCGCCAAAGAATTTACTAGTTCCGAAAGTATTTGTTAAAAGGGTCTTAGCGCCCTGAGAGTGTAGTTCAGAAAACGGCGCATGCCGTTACCTAGATATGAACTCGATGTGTAAAATTAATTCAAAACAGGCTTTCGTGAAAAGGTACCCTAAAGGTGCTTTCATGCCTCTGCAAGCAAGCAGCCTGCATGCCTGCACAAGCAAGCGGCCGTCCACACCTCGGTTTTTCCGACTGCTGAAAATCATGAAAAATCATTTTAATGGCGGGAGTTTTTGAATCTGGAAATGATTAATAATTAAAAAGTGAATTCTTTTATAAGATGAAGTATCGATAAATGTTAGAATAATTGTCATTGTGTAATTATTAATTGTAATCTATAGAGAATTAGGGTAATGTATAACAAAATTATATATTTGAGATGTGGTATCGAGTATAGTTTTAATTAAATATTGCTTATTATTTACCGCAATAGTGGAGGTAAGTGCCCTTCGTATTTCTGCTTTTATAATATGGTCATATTGATGTAAGCGAGCTTTCTGTTTTGACGCTGTCAGTTTGACTGTAACCTAACCTATAATTTACACTATTTTCTTCTACATATTACTCATATTTGTTGATATTTAATCATATTTATAACAATTACAAATGCAGTAGCCTGTCAGAGTGTATAATAAGCAACATTGAATTAAAACTATACTTCGTTCTTGCGATTCATTTCCGCAACCCTTGCGACTCAAAACAAACAGCCGGTTTTACACAATCCATGCCACATTTCAATCATACTAGAAGCTCTTACGCGCGTGACCCACTCCTTTCATTGTAATTATTCTATTTGGAAATAAGGTTCAAGAAAATACCACGATAATCATTTTTGCTTTAATAACTTCTATTTATACACGACTTCGCATGGGTACCATATACGACGAAAGACCGAGTTGTGTACTCGAATTTTGAAAACCCGACTAAACTCGGGAGGTGGCTTTCTGCAGTTTTCCTCTCATCTGACCAAATGTTCAGGCGAATGCGAGTACTTTGAGCAAACTCGTATGTAACTGCATTGTAACTAAATCTTAGTAAAAAACTGACCCTATTCGTTAGAAAATAGCCACATTCTATAAGTTTTATGAAACTTCTTTCAATCATTAATAATTGATAATTAATAATTCTGGTAAATTTCAGAAATAACTTAGAAAAGAGGCATCACAAAGACAATCTTAGTTAACTTCGTAAACAAATTTGAATAATACCCAACTCTCAATATCTTTATGAAAATTGTTTGAATGATTAATAATTATTATAAATTTACAAAGTAACGTGTAAAATGATCATCGAAAGACATTCTTAGTTCATTCCGTAAACAAATTATGCCTCTTCCTTGATAAATAGCCAAGCTATCAATATGTTGATAAACATTGTTTAATAATTAATACTTGTAGATGTTCGAAGCATCAGAGACAAAAAATCATCGAAAAGATACTTTTAGTTAATTATTGTAAAAAGTGAAGCCTACTCGTAAAAAGAAAAGCAAACTCTTAATTTTTCAATTGAAATTCTTTCACTAATTAATGGTTCTTGTAAATTTACAAAGCAACATAGAAAAGAGTCATCAAATGGACATTTCTAGTTGATTTCGAAAACAAATTAACTCGCTGGATAAAGGCCAAACTTTACATTTTTTAACTAAAATTGTTTGAGTTATTCATAGTATTTGTAAATTTGCTAAGCAAAAACAAGAAAATAAAAAAATATACATTTTTAGTTACCTCCGTACACAAATTCACTTGTAGAAATAAGGGCAAACTCTTAATTTTTAAATTAAAATTGTTTAAATAATTAAAAGTTCTTGGAAATTTACAAAGCAATATAGAAAAGAGTCACCGGATAGACATTCTTAGTCGACTCCGTAAACAAATTGACTTGTACAAAAAGGCCAAACTCTTAATTTTATAATTAAAATTGTTCAAATAATTAATAGTTCTTGTAAATTTGCAAAGCAATATAGAAAAAAATAATCCGATAGACGATCTTAGTTGAGCCCGTAAACAAATTGACTTTTAGAAAAAAGGCCAAACTCTTAATTTGTTAAATAAAATTGTTGAAATAATTAAAGGTTCTTGGAAATTTACAAAGCAGTATAGAAAAGAGTCACCAGATAGACATTCTTAGTCGACTCCGTAAACAAATTGACTTTTGGAAAAGGGGAAAACTATCTTAATTTTTTTATTAAAATTGTTTCAATAATTAATAGGTCTTGTGACTTTACAAAGCAATATAGAAAAGAGCCACCGAATAGACATTCTTAGTTGACTCCGTAAACAAATTGACTTGTAGAAAAAAGGGCAAAATGTTAATTTTTAAATTAAAATTGTGCCAATAATTAATAGTTCCTGTAAATTTATAAAGCAATTTAGATAAGAGTCATCGGATAGACATTCTTAGTCGACTACGAAAACAAATAATTTCGTAGGATAAAGGCCAAACTTTTAATTTTTAAATCAAAATTGTTTAAATGATTAAAAGTTCTTGTGAATTTACAAAGCAATATAGAAAGAAATCACAGGATAGACACTCTTAGTTGACTTCAAAAACAAATTAATTCGTAGGATAAACGCAAAACTTTTAATTTTTTAATTAAAATTGTTTAAATAATTATCAGTTCTATTGTAAAGCAACATCCAAAGGGGTTAGTTGTCTCCGTGAACAAATTCTCTCATAGAAAAAAGTTAAACTCTTAATTTTTAATTAAAAATTGTTTAAATAATTAATAGTTTTAGTAAATTTGCGAAGAAATATAGAAAAGAGTCACAGGATAAATATTCTTAGTCGACTTCGTAAACAAATTGACTTGTAGAACACGTAAAAAAAAAGTCACTTTTAGTTTTTTGATCGAAATTGTTCAAATAATTATTAGATCTTGTAAATTTGCAAAGCAACATAAAAAAGAGTTAGTTGACTCCGTTAACAAATTGACTCCTAGAATAAAGGGCAAACACTTAATTTTTTCATTAAAATTGTTTAAATAATTATTAGTTCCCCAGTGGGCACAAAATTTGGCGACGTCTTTACGACATCGTTACGACATCTTTACGACAACTTTACGACATCCTATGTCCATGTAGTTAAGGTGTCTTTACGATATCGTAAATAAGTCGTATGATCTGACGATGTCTTTACGATATCGTAAAGACACCGAAACGACATGGACATAGGATGTCGTAAAGTCGTCGTAAAAATGTCGTAACGATGTCGTAAAGACGTCGCCAAATGTTGTGCCCACTGGGCCTTGTAAGTTTTCAAAGCAACATACAACAGAGTCACCGGATAGACTTTCTTAGTTGACTCCGTGAACAAACTGACTCGTAGAAAAAAGGGCAAACTCCTAATTTTTTAATTAAAATTGTTTAAATAATTCTCAGGTCTTTTGTAAGGCAACATAGAAAAGGGTGAGTTGACTCTGTGAACTAATTCTCTCGTAGAAAAAAGTTAAATTCTTAATTTTTAATTAAAAATTGATTAAATAATTAATAGTTCTTGTGATTTTACAACGCAACATAATGAATTAAACTTATTCTTTAAAGAAGAGCCGTTTATTAAAATTGTTTTAATAATTACACTGTTTGAAGATTAAATAAATTCTAAAAGCCATAAATGAGCTCCCCTCGAATTCGGCACGATCGCTGCAACTTAATCGCTAGGAATGTTTACATCCAATAATGTAAACAGATACATCGAACGCGAGCTCGAACCTGCCTGTTTCACTTTTCTATTACTCTATGGGAAGCTGCGACCTGCTGTCAACTATAGGATAATTTTGTTATACATCACCCTAATTATCTATAAATTACAATTAATAATTGCACTATAACAATTATTCTGATATTTATCGATACCTTATCTTATGAAACTGCAAGAACGGCCTACTTACATTTTTCGTAAGGTCGAAAGTCGAGAGCAGTCTAGTGACGTTTAATAAGGCAACAGTTTGTATTGTTTTTTATAAGTTGTTAGAAGCACGAAAGTGTTAGGACTCCCAGTGGGCACACAATTTGGCGACGTCTTTACGACATCGTTACGACATATTTACGACAACTTTACGACATCCTATGTACGTGTCGTTAAGGTGTCTGTACGATATCGTAAATAAGTCGTATGAACTGACGATGTCCTTACGATATCGTAAAGACACCGAAACTATCCCAGTAGGCACAAAATTTGGCGACGTATTTACGACATCGTTACGACATCTTTACGATAACTTTACGACATCCAATGTCCATGTCGTTTCGGTGTCTTTGCGATATCGTAAAGACATCGTTAGATCATACGACTTATTTAAGATATCGTTAAGTCACCTTAACGAAATGGACATAGGATGTCGTAAAGATGTCGTAAAGATGTCGTAAAGACATCGCGAAATGTTGTGCCCACTGGGTACATGGACACAGGATGTCGTAAAGTCGTTGTAAAGATGTCGTAACGGTGTCGTAAAGACGTCGCCAAATGTTGTGCCCACTGGGCTGTCAGGATAATAGTCCTGAAGTTTTTATTTAACTCGAGGTTATGTTTACACGTACACTATTATGATGTTCATTTAAGTCAAAGTATATCAAAAATTAGCAATGCGTTTAAATCCAGCACTTGACTCTGAACTTTTGTGGAGCATTATCTACTCAAATTAATACTACAAAAAAATAAATTAATTTGATGTTTTACAGCTCTTTCGTATTCAACATCCCCATTTTTACAACATTTTTCTGTTAATTTATTTTCTTATTTTTCATTAAGATAACTTTGACAAAAGAAAAATGTGTTCCGTAATAAAAAACGAAAGTGGGTAGTTGCAGCAAAATTTCATTTAAAAATTCTATACAAAATTATATTTCGTTTGAAATTAAGAAGTTATTTCGAAACTAAGAGGTACTCGATTATTTTTCTTTAAACACGACATTAATTGCCTTTAACTAAAGGTTTGAACCAGGCGTACCAACCCAGTGGGCACAACATTTGGCGACGTCTTTACGACATCGTTACATCTTTACGACAACTTTACGATATCCTATGTCCATGTCGTTTCGGTGTCTTTACGATATCGTAAAGACATCGTCAGATCATACGACTTATTTACGATATCGTAAAGACACCTTAACGACATGAACATAGGATATAGTAAAGCTGTCGTAAAGATGTCGTAAAGACGTCACAAAATTTTGTGCCCACTGGGAATTAAAAATCAATTTTACTGAAATCACAAATACTTATTTTTATTTATCGAATATCGGGAGATCTTTTCGGGACTTGCTGTGTTGAACGATGCAAAATATTATGTCTCTGATTTTACGTTTGGCAACTTCAACAGCTTCTACCAAATATTTAGTAGATTTTTTAACCAAAAAAATGAATTCGGAAACATAAATATACTAACTTATGTTTGAAAATTTAATTATTTTAATCAAAATTATACTATTTTGCTAATTATATTTTTTCGGGTAAAGTTAATTGTTTTCAATGAAAAAGTTAACTATAATAGTTTTAGTTTAGAACAATTCTCTTTTGGTTAAAAATTCTACTATACGGTTACGAATTTAATTATTTTGTTCAACAATGTAATTACTTTGATAAAAGGTCAGCTTCTTTGATCGAAAATTTAACTGCTTTGTTTAAAATTCGTCTTTTGGGAAAATCCGTTATTTTAGATTAATAATTATTTTTTTGTTAGAAAAGTCATCTTTTTATTGAAAATTCATCTCTAATTGTTGAAAGTTAATTTTTTTAAAAGTTATAATCTAATATTTTTGATTCCGAATGTATCCCATTTGGTTAAATATTTAATTATTTTGTTGAAAGTTTGGCTATTTTGTTAAAAGTCTTTTTTTATTGATAATTGATTATTTTTATTTCAAAAGTTAACTATTATACTTTTGTTTCAAAAATATTTCTTTTAATTAAAAGTTATACTATTTTTTTGAAACTTCAATAAGTTTCAATTCAACCCAGTTGGCACAAAATTTGGCGACGTCTTCAAGACATCATTGCGACATCTTTACGACAACTTTACGACATCCTATGTCCATGTCGTTTCGGTGTATTTGTGATATCGCAAAGACATCGTCAGATCATACGACTTATTTACGATATCGTAAAGACACCTTAACGAAAGAGACATAGGATGTCGTAAAGATGTCGTAACGATGTCGTAAAGACGTCGCCAAACTTTGTGCCCACAGGGAAGTCATAATTTTTTATTGAAAATTTATATTTTATGGTACTATTACATTTTTGTTGAAAAATTGATCTCTTTTGGTTGAAAATTTAATTATCTGGTTGAAAATTGAACTATTCTTTTCAAAAGTTATCTTTTTTGGTCGAAAATTCAACTTTTTTTGTTAAAAAGACATATTTTTTAAATTGAAAGTTAATTTTTTTTAAGTTTAATATTATATCTTTTGTTCAAAATTTAATTCATCCCCTTTGGTTGAAAATTACATTATTTTGATAAAGAGTAATATATTTATGGTTGAAATTAATTTTTTTCATTTGAAAAGTTAACTATCATACGGTTAAAAATTCTGCTATTTAGTTAAAAATGTAATTGTACTATTGAAAATTCAACTATTTTAATAAAACTTATCTTTTTTGGTTCCTATTTCATCTCTTTTGGTTAAAAATGTAATTAATTTTTTGAAATTTCAGCTATTCTGTTCAAAAGTCATTTTTTTTTTTAAGTTAAATATTTTTATTTGAAAAGCTTACTAGTATCTGGGTTGGAAAAATCGGAGGAGGATGAAAATGGCAGTGACTTTTTTTTATAGTAGTCACATTCTTTAGCAAAAAAAATCTATCCAGTCGTTATGAATGTCACTTGACACAACATGATATGATACTTACGAATATTAATAGTATATTTAACGTATTTAAAATTTATAGAATTTTAATTAAAAATTATAGTTTTAAGTGCGCAATTCTAAAACAGTTTAATCTTTGAGGCCTTGAAATTAAAGTTTTTCTTAAAATAATTTTTGGAGGTTTCGAATTTAAAATTTCACTATATTGATGTTTAAATTTACAATTATCAAAATGTCAGTACAATTCCGTTATTAAATATTTCAAAATTTCATATTAAAAGCATTGCTAGAGAGTTTTGTATTAAATAATTTAAGTTGTAAATATAAAGCAATTTCGAATTAAAAAGTTGAAAATTATACAATTTCAAAAATTTGAATCATGTTACAGCAGCTTAGTTTTGTGTTATTTTTAAAAAAATGCAATTTTCAATGTAATGTCTTAAAATGGTTTGATTTTTAGTTGAAGAATTGAACAAATAAATCATTTTAGTTTTAATTTGCACTCACAATTTAATTGCTTGCATTTTAAAAAGTATAATTAGCAATTTAAAACTCATTAATTCTTAAACGATTTACATAATCTTCTAAGAATTGAAAAAAAGTTTTAATATCAAAATTTATTTTGAAAGTTTTTTTAGAATAGTTTAATTCATTTTTGGATTTTAGACTAATTTTTCTAATCAGTTTTAATGTAAAATTATAATTTTATTTTGCTATAATAATTGAAAATTCTAAAATTTCAGAAGTTTTGACTTTGAAAGATTCATTTTATTTTTTAATTTCAGATTGCCAAATTTTAATTACTTTAAATTTAGCGTTATTCAAATTCAAAAGTTTTGAATTTCCAATTATTTAATTTTGAAAGCTTTTAATTATAAACAATACAATTTCAATTCGCTGAATTTTTAATTATCTAATATCCAAAATACTAATCTTAATGTATTACATTTTTTATGTTTTGACAATGTCCTATTTTCAAAGTTTTAACCTGAAATCGTCCAATTTTATAATTCTTCAATCAGAAGCTTAATTATTCTAAACAATTTCCAAATTATATGCTTTCTAATTGGAAACTTTCAAAATTTAGGAAACGTGCGAATTATGAAAAACGGGAAATCTTCAGTTGTAATATTAATTATTAATAAAAAAAAAGACTTTTAACAAAATAGCTAAACTTACAACAAAATAATTAAAATGTTTAACCAAAAGAGATACATTTAGAATAAAAAATATTAGAATAAAACTTTCTAAAAAATTAACTTTCAACCATTAGAGATGAATTTTCAATCAAAATATGACTTTTCTAACGACAAATTAATTATTAATCTAAAAGAACGGATTTTCTTAAAAGAATTTTGGTGCAACTACCCACATTCGTTTTTTATTACGAACACAATTTTCTTTTTTCAATGTTTTCTTAATGAAAAATAAAAAAATTAATTAGCAGAAAAATGTTGTAAAAATGGGGATGCTAAATACGAAAGAGCTGTAAATCACCAAATTAATTTCCTTTTTTGCAGTATTATTTTGAGTACATAATACTCCACAAAAGTTCAGAGTCAACCCAGTGGGCACAAAATTGGTCGACATCTTTACGACATCGTTACGACATCTTTACGACAACTTTAGGATATCATTTGTCCATGTCGTTAAGACATCTTTACGATATCGTAAAAACGTCTCATGATCTGACGATGTCTTTACAATATCGTAAAGACATTAGAACGACACGGACATAGGATGTCGTAAAGAGGTCGTAACGATGTCGTGAAAACGTCGCCAAATTGGGTGCCCACTGGGTAGTGCTGCGGATTTAAACGCATTGCTAATTTTTAATATACTTTGACTTAAATAAAAATCATAATATTGTACGTGTAAACATAACCTCGAGTTAAATAAAACATTTAGGACTATTATCCTGACAGTCCTAACACTTTTATGCTTTTAACCTTCTTTTATGCTTTTATACTTCGACTCTGCTTTTAACGGTTGTCATTGCGTAAATGCGTATCTCGTATCGCACTGTTTTATCTCTCGAGCAGCTTCCCAGAGGGCACAACATTTGGTGACGTCTTTGCGACATCGTTATGACACCTTTACAACTTTACTACATCCTATGTCCATGTCGTTTCGGTGTCTTTGCGATATCGTAAAGGCATCGTCAAATCATACGACTTATTTACGATATCGTAAGGACACCTTAACGACATGGACATCGGATGTCGTTACGTTGTCGTAACAATGTCGTAAAGATGTCGCAAAATTTTGTGCCCACTGGGTTAGTCATGTCATCAGACTGCACTCGACTTTCGGCATTACGAAAAATGCAAGAAGGCCGTTTTTGCACCCAATCAATCAATTATTAATCTTTTTCAGATTTAAATACTCCCGCCATTAAAATGATTTTTCACGATTTTCAGCAGTCGAAAAAACCAAGATCTGAACGGCTGACTGCTTGCAGAGGCATGAAAGCACCTTAATTCATTGAATAAATATTTCACACTGGGTTCGCATCTAGGTTGTCGACCGATCAGATTTGCCATAAACCAACAAGGTAACTAGAAAGTGATCCTTTACAATTAAAAACCCATGGCCCATCAAAAGAAACCCAAAAAATCAAATTCAGAGGGGACATAAAACTTGATTGTCAAAATTCACTTACTTTACCCTGACTAATTTTTTATTTTCCCTGACCATTAATATCTAAGGACCAATATTTCATTCTCGTAACATTTTTAATAGACAATATTTTATGAATGGACTTATAAAATATTTATAGAATAAGTTTTAAAATTTTTATTTTAGGGGCTGCCACAGCCTAATTGGCTTGAAAAAATCCACCTGCTTAAACCAAAAAATTATCAAGTGTCCAAATTCTAACCCAAAAAGTGACAAATGTGCTTTAGTAACGTAACTTGGTTAACGAAAAATTTTTTGATTGATTAAAAAAATTCCATTGAATTCAGTAAAATCGGAGTGACTTTAATTAAATAAATTCGATAAGTCTTACAAATTTAAGGTGAATTAAAAAATATTCAACTGAGTTGAAAGTTATTTAAAAGTATGAAAATTTAATTAAATTTGGTAAGTTTGAAAATTGAGTACGTCAAAATGTAAGATAAATAAAAATTCCAAAGAATTTAGAATAATTTTAATAAGAATTCATCAGGGAAATAATAATATAGCAAAAAATATTCCAAAATATCTTAAAAATACACTCATTGAGAAAAAATATTATTTTTACGAAGATATTAACAAAATGAGGTTTAGTTCCATGCATTTGTCCCATTGCTTTTCCCTAAGCACTCGGCGAAATGAAGTTACAGCTGGTTGCTTAAGTGGAAATAGCTAATGAAAAGTGACCTAGAAATTCATATTTCCTTGAATCAATTTCAGTTTGAAATGTTCCACAACCTGGACTCAACAGGAATTCCAGGTTTTAACTTTGATTTCAATCACACTTAAAGTCGTTTGAATCTTTTTTCGTCAATATTTGAATTTCAGGATAAAAAAAGTTGATATATTATTTTTTTAAATTATAAATAAACTGAAATGGAATAACTTTGGAAACGTAAGGAACCACACGGAAAAAAATTCTTGAGGCGAACGAGTGAATCGAGAATATATTAAACTCAAAGAAAGTGTACACTTGGATTAGGTAAAACGTTTAGTTAGAAGAGTTACACATTTAGTTACTTTATGTAAATTGTTCTCGTAAATCAGGAATTTGGACCAAATTGCTAAGTTCGAAAGTTTATTATTTTCGACAGATTATGTATAATTGTATTATCTTCAGATTAGAAAAAAAAAATTAGTTGTTATAGAAATATATTAACTTACAGTAGTCAATTTTTCGTCTGGTATCGCGAAAATGAATTTCCCTGAAATCCGTGTAATGCATTTGGAGGTCAAGTTTGTTGCTTTTATCACGTTTCTTGATATTTCAATATAGTTATCGCCTACAATCAAACAAATGTAAATTATTATTACTGCATCATAAACTTCATTTAATATTAACATTCGCGCACATTTTAAGTGGTAAAAAGCGTTTAATTGTCCAAATTAAATCTCAACTGTCACTGCTCCCGATTAGACCGTCGCCATCTTATTTCGCTGCTCCCATAATGCACCGGTGCTCTTCCGATAATTGCTTCAGACACCTATTCTTAAGGGCATGTGACACAGCTAAATACCTATATTACCGATCACAGTTTTTCAGTTCACTGAATGTTTTTTTGAACCTAAGAAATTTTTTGTAAATAAAATATCGAGCTGAAACATTGGGAAATGTATTAGAGTACAATAAAGTACGTTTAGGTACTGCATTTTGGTAGAAACTTCACTGAGAATTATTTCATATTTTTTCTGAACCTCAACATTTTTTGAACGTTCGAACTTTTTTTATACATAAAATATCTGTCTCAAACTTTGAGAAATGCAAGAGCCGAAAGAAAACTACGTTAAAGTACAAAGCTTAATAATAAAAGGTGTAAAAAAATATTTCAACAATCAATTCCAACGGCATCAGTCGGTAACGTTGTACACGAAAATATGAACCCTCTAAAGCTTCGTCTAGTGGCCGCCAGGTTTCGTTTTTTCGTGTACAACGTTACCGACTGATGCCGTTGGAATTGAGTGTTGAAATATATTTTTTTACATCTTTTATTATTAAGCTTTGTACTTGAACGTAGTTTTCTTTCGGCTCTTGCATTTCTCAAAGTTTGAGACCGATATTTTATGTATAAAAAAAGTTCGAACGTTCAAAAAATGTTGAGGTTCAGAAAAAATATGAAATAATTTTCAGTGAGGTTTCTACCAAAATGCAGTACCTAAACGTTCTTTATTGTAGTCTAATACATTTCCCAAAGTTTCAGCTCGATATTTTATTTACAAAAAATTTCTTAGGTTCAAAAAAACATTCAGTGAACTGAAAAAATGTGATCGGTAATATAGGTATTTAGCTGTGTCACATGCCCTTAATATCCCTATTATAGCTATACTTATTAGGGGTTTGACTAAACGATATCCCTGGTATATGGAAAATGGTCAAGGATATTCATTTTCGCTGATCCAGGGATCTTTCTAAATTCCTTCGTTCGTTTTCAGCTAAATGTTTGGCTATAATAAGGAATAATATCCCTGTCACAGCTCATTTTTTTTACCGTGCACCTAATATATTGCCCTTTAGAAAATTATAATTTCACATTTAAAGTGTTATTTATAACAATTTTATTCAGCTAATTTCTGGAAAAATGGATTGTTTATTTAAACCTGGATTATTTTCAGTAAAAAACAAACATCAATAATAATAAAAAAGACTTAAAATGAAAAGTTAACCAATTCATCAATGTTTTTCCAAATCATTATTTATTTTTAAAGTAAAATTTCTGTTTTTTGGAAATGAAAACAGAGATGTAAAATTTGTAGGTGTTTCTTTAAAATAATACAATATTAAATCTGTTTTTTATATTTTTAAAGAGGATTGAAATTTTTTTTTTTTTTTTGAGAATTTGGATTTGTTTTCTCTACATGATCACTCAAGAAAATGGTTTAAATACAAATATATGAATAAAGTGGGTTTTATTATATGCCTTTAAAAAAAACCATGTTTCGGATTCTATACTTCAAAGCAGTTCTTATACGTTTACAAAAAAGCTATTTGGAACAGACCGCAGAAAAAATTGTCCTCAGTATAGTTAAAAATTTTTTAAATGTAGGGAAATTTTAGCTTCACAATTTTTTTTATCTTTGCATAATAAAATGCTTTAAAATTTATTTTTTATTATTTTTTATAAACTTCGCTTGTGAAATTGCATCTTCAAAATTCGAGATGTTTTTGTTTAATTATTCACTTGTCTTTTTTAAGGCTTGAAAAAAATATGCTTTGTTCAGTCGTTTTTAAATTTTTAGTAAAATATGTTTTTCATTTAATAATTTTAATAAATGCATAAAACCGTTAAAAAATTTTTTTAGTTATTTTCAAAGTTTTACTGACCATACTTTTTTCTTTGCATAAGTGTTCTAACATATTTTTACTTTGTTATATTTTTGTAAATTTATTGAATGCATACAAATGGGAATTTCTCCACATTTTTAAATATTCAATAAAAATCACCGTGATATACAATTATTATGTATTATATCCAAATGTTCTTTCATGAAAAAAATATTTGTACTTACCTTAGAGAATTCGCAATCGCCTAAATATCTAAAGTTATTAAAAAATAACTCAGGTAATGATAACAATATTTAAATTTACGCGAAAATGATATTAGCAATGGTGTTAAATTTAAATGATAAAATTAGAATAGAAAACATTTTTCTACCTAAACAGTACATAATTTAAAGCCAATTTTTATTTATTCTCTGATCAGGTATGAATGCTGAATTTATTTATGTTTACATAGTTTTATGTTTCATTCAAAGTAATAGAAACTGACATCGTTACGACATCTTTACGACATCCTATGTCTATGTCGTTTCGGTGTCTTTGCGATATCGTAAAGACATCGTCAGATCATACGACTTATTTACGATATCGTAAAGACACCTTAACGACATGGACATAGGATGTCGTAAAGTTGTCGTAAAGTTGTCGTAAAGATGTCGTCACACTTTCTACCCACTGGGTGTTTGGACACAAAGTTTGGCGACATCGTTAAGACATCTTTACGACAACTGTACGACATCCTATGTCCATGTTGTTCAGGTGTCTTCACAATATCGTAAATAAGTCGTATGATCTGACGATGTCTTTACGATATCGCAAAGACCCAGTGGGCCCAAAATTTAGCGACGTCTTTACGACATCGTTACGTCATCTTTACGACAACTTTACGACATCCTATATCCATATCGTTAAGGTGTCTTTGCGATATCGTAAATAAGTCGTATGATCTGACACCGAAACGACATGGACATAGGATGTCGTAACGATGTCTTGAAGACGTCGCCAAATTTTGTGCCCACTGGGGACATCGAAATGACATGGACATAGAATGTCGTAAAGATGTCGTAAAGACGTCGCCAAATTTTCTACCCACTGGGAACTCAACAGTTTTGAATTAAATGCAGTTTAACTGCGAAATACAATTTTTGAAACTTTTATAAATTGTAGAATTCGAAGATTCAGATTGAGTTTCCTAAAATATAAATTCACGTTCTCATTTCCAATGGTCTAAATATAGAAGAATCAATCAATGAATTAAACAATGTTTATAATTATAGCATTTTAAATTCTATTTCCGGCTGAGAATTGGTTAAAAATTCCCTGTTTAAATCAAAATTTTTAATTCTTTTTGAAAAATCCCCTTTTCAAATACAGAATTTAAATTCTTCTCGAAAACTCTCCATTTCAACTAATTGTAAGAATTAGATTTTTTGTGAGTTCTCTGTTCCAATTCAAAATTTCGCTCCTTTTCAAAAATTTGAAAATTCCCGGTTCCAAGTCAGAATTATTATTATTCTGGATACATTTCAGTTCCAACTATAAATTTGTAAAAAATTGAAAATTCCCTGCTCAAATTAAAAGTTGAATGATTTTTTTATAATAGTTTTAAAATCCTCCAAAAGCTTCGAAATTTTATTTCAAAATTTTTAAAAATTCAAATTCAAAATTTTTACATTTGTTCAAATTAAGTTTTTTTCAATTCTGCCAAATAAAAAAATTTTTCTTTAAATCTTCCACAATCTTTTCTAACAATTTTTTAATTCTTTATAAAACTTTTTAAATATTCTCCTAAAATTAGTTCCTTTATATAAAAAATCATTTTCTATTTCCCTAGGAAATATTTTGTATTCTTCTCAAGCCTCTCAAAATTCTTAAAAAGCTTCTCAATTTTTTGTTCGAAATCTGCCAAAATCTATATTTTGTTTTAAATTAGGCCATGTAGTTTAGTTTTGAATATTTAATTTATAATTATCAACTTTAATAGTACAGTCAGATATTTCTAAATATTAAGTAATTGTTTTTTTTTCTTAATTGAAAAATTTGAAATTTCCTTTTTTTAAAACTGGAATATTTTAGAGTGAAATTATATTTGAAATTTAATAAAAGCCTTTAATTATAAAAATATCACTGTGAAGCTATTTTAAAATTAAAAACAATGAAAAGTTTCAATAGGGCGTTTACATTTGTTTAACTACTTAGAATTTCCAATTGAAACATTTTAATTTTCAACGTAAAAATCTTGAAATTCTAAAATTGTCAATTAATTCCGAATCGTCTTTTAAAATAAATTATTATTTACTTTTTAAATCTATAAAAAAAATTCTGACCAATAAGAAATAATTTAAAGATTCTAATTTCCAATTGTTTAATTCTTTAAAATTGCATTTTAAATTTCTTAAAATTGAAATGTACGCTCAAAAATAGAACATTTTCGAATTACGCATTCTAAAATGAATGATATCATAATTGAAAAAAATCACAATGAAACTAAATATACATATTTAAGAAACGCTTAATATCAAATTTGGATTTTTTTTCTAAAAAAATTCCTGGTTTAGCGACCACCTTGAAAATTATTACTGGTAAACCTGGGTGTTTAGCATTTCTTTTTAAAAAATCAAAAAAATAAATTTAAAAAAAAAAGAAATTTAATTTTCAACACAGTAGTTGAATTTTCAAAAAAAAAATCAAATCAAATCAAAAACTGCGTTTTCAACCAAAAATAGAATTCAGTTTAAAAAATTAATTTTACAACAAAAACACGAAATTTTCAGCCAAAGTAATGAATTTAAAAGTAAAATAACCAAAATAACAAGATATTATTAAATTAAATTCATTAATATTAAAAATATTGTTTATAAGTTCCACGCTTGACGTTTAATTGTTTATTTATTCTAAAAAACTTGTTCACAATAGTTTATTGAACCTCTAATTATAATCTCAAATTTTGCCAACTCATTAGGTAAGTAATTTAATAGTAAATCATAAATTTAATTTTTCAATAAAAATTAGTCAATATAAATTGAAAAAAGTATTTAAACAAATTTTCATTACTTTTTGGTTAAAAATTTTATTATTTGGTTGACACTTTCATTGATTGAAAAATCTTTTTGATTAATATTTCAACTATTTTTTTGAAAATTCGTCTGTTTGGTTCGAAAATTGAACTTTTTAATTATAAATTTTATATTTTTGCAACTGTTTGGTTAAAAAAAGATATTTTCTTTTTTAAGGGCATGCGACACAGTGGAATTCCTACATTACCAACCTCTTTTTTCTATTGAACAAAAATTTTTTTTGAACCATAGAACTTTTTTTGTAAATCAAAT
>NC_046664.1:1031431-1035419 GCF_010883055.1 Belonocnema kinseyi | reverse complement strand
TATTTCATTTACCAAAAAAGTTCTATGGTTCACAAAAAAATTTTGTTCAATGGAAAAAAGAGGTTGGTAGTGTAGGAATCCCACTGTGTCGCATGCCCTTAATGAAAAATCTTACTTGGTTAACAGATTATTTCTTTTGGTATAGAGTTTATCTGTTTTTCTTACAAGTCGAACCATTTAGGTGTAAATTCGGTTTTTTTCACCCTCTGCTCTACACCTGGGTCACTGGTGACCCAAGCGATCCACATAATTAGCTTTTCCGCTGAGAGGCCGTTTCGGTGGAAAGGAGCGCTAGGCTGAAAATTAAGGGGAAAATACGGCCTACGTGACGTCCTTATTTGGGCCTTGGCTTTCGAGTGACGCGCACAAAACTGCTTTATGATGATCTGCATCTATTAGAGGAAAGGGAGCGTGAGGAAAATGACGCTTCCTCAGAAGAAGAGGACGCATTCCAACTAAGAAGTATTCATTTTTGAATCCTAATTTTAAAAAGTCAGAAGTTCTGACGATTTCTGAATATTCTCGACATTCCCCTGATAATACTGAAGGGATTTTCCATCAACATTTCTAATATTTGAAAAAAAATTGTATTGGGAAGGAAAACATCCACCGCGCCGAAAGTGGCGCTGCAGTGCTATTTAAAAATGGCCGCCGAAACCATATGAATAATATGAAGTAATTTTATTAAGGGCATGTGACACAGCTAAATACCTATATTACCGACCACAGTTTTTCAGTTGACTGAATGTTTTTTTTTAAACTAAGAACTTTTTTTGTAAATAAGATATCGAGTTGAAACTTTGGAAGATTTATTAGAGTACAATAAAGTACGTTTAGGTACTGCATTTGGTAGGAACTTCACTGAAAATTATTTTATCTTTTTTCTGAACCTCAACATTTTTTGAACGTTCGAACTTTTTTTATACATAAAATATCGGTCTCAAACTTTGAGAAATGCAAGAGTCGAAAGAAAACTACGTTTAAGTACAAAGCTTAATAATAAAAGATGTAAAAAAATATATTTTAACAATCAATTCCAACGGCATCAGCCGGTAACGTTGTACGCGAAAATACGAACTCTCTAGAGCCTCGTCTAGTGGCCGCCAGGTTTCGTATTTTTGTGTACAACGTTACCGACTGATGCCGTTGGAATTGATTGTTGAAATATATTTTTTTACATCTTTTATTATTAAGCTTTGTACTTAAACGTAGTTTTCTTTCGGCTCTTGCATTTTTCAAAGTTTGAGACCGATATTTTATGTATAAAAAAAGTTGGAACGTTCAAAAAATGTCGAGGTTCAGAAAAAAGATAAAATAATTTTCAGTGAAGTTCCTACCAAAAAAGGAGACTTCTGATTAAAAAAATATAATAGTTGATTTTCAACTAAAAAATATTTTTATTACAAATTGAAAGCTGTTCAATTAATTAAAAAGAAAAACAACGAATTTTCAATAAAACTGTTAAAGCCTCAACCTAAACAGATTAATTTCCAATCACAGTTGCATTTTTTCTCACGAAAGATGAAATTCACATCATTAAAAAGATACATCTTAGAACAAAAAAGACGAATTTTCAATAAAATAGTTCAAATATTAATAAAAAAAGAATTTTTAGTCAAGAACAAAAATTTCAACAAGGGTTAAATTTTCAATTTAAAAAGACGTGTTTTCGTCAAAACCGTTTTATTTTTAATAATGTCTCGACACATTACATGTTTAGAAAAATTTACTTTAAAAATATATACAAAATTTAATTTTTTATAAATAATATTCCTTTGTAATTTTTTCGTAAAAAAATTAATGTTTAACCAGAAAATATGAATTTTCAGGAAAAAAGTTAAATCTTCAACCGAAGACATGCATTTTTAATTAAAATATGAAAGTTTAAAAAAAAATGATTTCTTAAAAAAGTGGGTCAACCTAAATTTTCAAAACAAAAAAAAACTTGAATCCTTAAAGAGAGATAAGATTAACTTACTAGCTTATCAATCAACTTTTTAGAAAAAACGGTGGAGTTTTTGTCCAGAAAGTTGCATTTTTATCTAAGAAAGGTGTAATTTCTACTAAAATATATGAATTTTAAAATCAAAAGGACAAATTATCCAAAAAATAGTAGAATTTTTATCCAAATGATTTCAATTGACTTTTCGACATAAAAACATGAGTTTTAACTAAGAAAAAAATGTCTGAGAATAGTTCAGTTTTCTACCTAAAAATATGAATTTTCAACAAAACAGTTGAATTTTTAACACAAAAAAAAAAAACTTTTAAACAAAATTCTTGAATTTTAAACCCAAATCGCTGCACTTTGATCGAAGAAAGATGCAATTTCGAGTAGAATAGATGCATTTTTAAATAAAGACAAATTTTTTAAAAATAGTTCATTTTTCAACCAGAACAGATTTTTATTTGACTTTTTAGCTTCAAAATATAAAATTCAAAAATAAGTCAATCTTCTATGAAACTAGTTTAATTTTCAACCTAACAGGGCGAATTTTCAAACAAACAATAAAATTTATAGCTTAAAATGTAATGTTGGGGAGGAAGCCATTGCAAAAATGTAAATATAAATACAAGGCAAACAAGTCACTAAGAAGAATAATATAATAGGGATATCGCAAAACTTTATTTTTCTCTAATTTCCCACTAACCAACTTTTTATTTTTTCTGAACATATTAATATTCAAAGATCTGGTCATCCGTGTCTATTTTTCCCAGAATTTTATTTTATAGCAAAAATGTTTTCCTTCCAAATTTTTTGCAATACAAAGTATAGAGGTTGAGCTAATAAAAAAAAGGTTTCTTTGTTTTTGTTTACAAAATAGTGGCCTCAAAAATGTTCTCCTTTCCAGCTTTCGTTCAAATATTTCGGGAACGATTGACCCGACATCAAAAAATAAAAAAGATTTATAATCTGTATATTTTTGGCTGTCGCCTGAACTACAATCAGAATTTTTTTTTGAAAAAAAGGCGGACTTTTGAATTTTTCGACCCCATTTTTGCAAGTTAAATTGTTTATAACTTTGTTAAATAACCATATATGTTCATGCTCATAGTTCACACAATAGACACACTTGAAGAATGAGCTGTCCAAATTTCAAGTCAATCGGTTCATTAGTTTTCAAATAAATTTGTCGAAGGTGTCAAAAAATGTAGTTTCGAGAAAATAGTTTAAAGTTTTCTATTGTGAAAGACAGCTGGAGCGCTGTAGCTGCTTCGGCCTCTTTTATCCTTGTTTTCGATCTTCCAGACCTTCAAAATTAATGCGACAATGTTTCTAGAAGTATTTACTACCAAAATATATAGAATTTTTTTTTTCTCGATTTTTGGAAAAATTAAGATCAGAATCTTCCCTTAAACATGTAACATTGTTAACCTAGAGTCTTTTATAAACAAAATAAAATAATTTCAAAATGAAATTGGAAAAAAATCTCATTTATTCTAATTGACAGTTTAAAATTACAGAAATTCTCTAAATTTTACACAATTTTTGTTCTATTAATCCCAGACGTTTCCCTAGGCAATAAAATTTCCTGAGTTAAAAAAATTGTAGCTAGGTTTGTTTTTTACTCACTAGGTCTGTATGGCCTGTGATGTTCTGAAAAATTAAGTATTAAAGTGTCCCCTTTACGTAACAAATCATAACAAAATCTCTCGAACACGCCGATTACCACTGAAAATTTTTTGGGCGAGCTGCTCGCCCACGTGGTAGAGCTGGAACACCAAATGCGTCGCGCGCTGCTCACCTGCAACTGTGTACACAACCTCTCTCATATTGGGCACGCTCTGTTCCCACATTGGAACAGCTGTAGTCCCAACAATATTGGTACAGTAACGCTCCCTTTAGGCGGAAGCACGGAATCCCCACGCCGAGTTATACGAGGGTGGATTGATAAGTTTCCGGCCTGACCAAGAAAAACAACGTTTTTAAGAATTTTTTTTTTTTTTATTTCTCAACATAATCTCATCCAAGGCTGATACATTTCTC
>NC_046664.1:1016375-1031331 GCF_010883055.1 Belonocnema kinseyi | reverse complement strand
CTACCTCTGGGCACGTTGCCATTTACTTTACCTTGATACACTTGTTTCGTTAGTCGTTCATTTGGCATTCTCTCAACATGTCCGAACCATCTTAACCGATCTATAGCTTACTTAAATGTGGTCTGGCCGCTACACCAATCGTCATGGTGGCGCTGCGTTGCCACTAAGAAGACAGTTGCTTGCCCAAATTTTTTTCAGTGCACCAATCATGGAGAACCGCACTTAAAAAAAATATGGCCGCCTCTATTGTTTTGACAGGTCGCTCGAAAAAATAAAGAAATAATAATCAGACAAGGTTTTGTAAAATGTTTGTGGAATAAAAAATTATTCCCCATGGAAGAGGTAGGTAGTATGTTTATGAAAATATCAAATTACTTTTACCAACACTATGCGTGCGACAGGTATTCGACGCGTTTGTAACAAAAACAATAAACATACAACTTTTCAACACCCTGAAAGTTTTGTACACTATACACTTGAAACCATACTTATTGGAAACTTTCGCTTTTATACAGTGATTTTTAATTGTAACATCCTTGCCTTTATTCACAAACTATTAATTGTTCAATAATTATTTATTTACATTTGACTCGCGTTCACATCGGCGGCCATATTTTTTTAAGTGCGGTTGACACGCCACGCTCGGGAAGTTTTGAACTATACGTAAGTGTGATTTTGCACATGTGTGTGCGCGTACTTCTAGCAACAGAAAAGTGTTATTTTTCAGTTCCACTAGTTTTGTCTCCTTATGCCTATTCTCTATGGCACCAACACTGAACCGCCATGCTTCGTCTGCTAGCCGAACGCGCATGCAACTGCGCACTTCTTTCCGTTACGATAACTTATATTTCTGTTACCATTTAGGAATTTTGAGAAAACATTCGTAATTTTCGCAAGCCGCTTCTAAAGTTGAGTAAATTTTTTTTTATAAATTTACTGTAAGTTACTTAATTTTGTTTTCAGCAACCCAATTTCGTAAATTTCACTTACCTTAGTATCTTAAATGTGTCGGAATTTTCCGAACATTTCTAATCGTGTAGAGAACAAGTTTAATAACCTATTTTTTCTTCAAGAAAATAAAACTCCCAGAACCATGATCAAAATTCAAAGACTTTTACAGGTTTTTCCAGATAGAAAAAAAATGAAAGACTATTCCAGGTCACTAAAAACCATTCTTCAAGCGAGGATGTAGTTCAAAAAAGAAGATATACTCAGCAAATTGTCGGAATTTTCCTTTTTTTATTTATGTAAATAATAATAAATAACAGAAACCAGAAGAAAAAGGAGAATCTAAGATTCTAATCGTCCTTCTTGGTCTCGGTCTTGCCTCCTCTGATTCTACCCGTACGACGGGCAGCAATGAGACCGATCTTACGTCCAGCACTGGCTCCACGCGTCACTGTCGAAGCCTTACCAATATGCTGGTGATTACCACCACCATGGGGATGCTCCACAGGGTTCATAGCAACACCACGAACCTAGAAAAGGGAAAAGAAAAGAAAAAAAAAAAACAACAGGTTAGAGCAACTCCATCGGCAGTCAAAAATTCTTGTACAATTTTGATATGTATAATTTCAGTCTTTAAAAGATATCCACACTGTGATTCAGGTTTCAAATGTCATAATATAACATCATTCAAGATATCAGGGATCACACAGCGAAAGAGGAGCTTAAAATAGGAAAAAAAGTGGGGAAGTATCCAACATTTATTTTTACATGTTGAAAAGAACAATCTTTTTATCGAAAATGATTTTTTAAATTAATTTTCAATCAGTTTTCAATAACTTTTGCCATTAAGGGCATGTGACACAGCTAAATACCTATATTACCGACCACAGTTTTTCAGTTCACTGAATGTTTTTTTTTTAAACTAAGAACTTTTTTTGTAAATAAAATATCAAGCTGAAACTTTGGAAAATGTATTAGAGTACAATAAAGTACGTTTAGGTACTGCATTTTGGTAGGAACTTCACTGAAAATTATTTTATCTTTTTTCTGATCCTCGACATGTTTTGAACGTTCGAACTTTTTTTATACATAAAATATCGGTCTCAAACTTTGAGAAATGCAAGAGCCGAAAGAAAACTACGTTTAAGTACAAATCTTTATAATAAAAGATATAAAAAAAAAAATATTTCAACTATCAATTCCATCGGCATCAGCCGGTAACATTGTACACGAAAATACGAATCCTGGCGGCCACTAGACGAGGCTCCAGAGGTTTCGTATTTTCCTGTACGAGGTTCAGAAAAAAGATGAAATAATTTTCAGTGAAGTTCCTACCAAAATGCAGTACCTAAACGTACTTTATTGTATTCTAATACATTTTCCAAAGTTTCAGCTCGATATTTTATTTACAAAAAAAGTTCTTAGGTTCAAAAAAAAAACATTCATTGAACTGAAAAAGTGAGGTCGGTAATATAGTAATTTAGCTGTGTCACATGCCCTTAAAGATCTTATTTTTTTTAAGTTGGACATAAAGGGTGGCCGCGTTTTAATGAAATAAAAAAATTTCCCAATCATTTTCCGGCTTGTAAACATTTTTCAGGTAATGTAATAAAAACTGAACTACAAATCAAAGCACTCTTGAATTTTTAACTTTTAAAATTCGAAAATTAGGTATTCAAATGCTCAATAATTTACACGTATAAAATGGAAGGTATCAACACTTTTCAATTGAACAATTTTAAATGAAATGCAGATAAACGACAAAAATTAGAATTTTGAACATTCATAAATTATAGAGTTGAAAATTTTCGATTAGGTTCTATAAACATAAACCTACGTTATCATTTCCAATGCTCTAAATTAAAAAATCAATCAAGAAATTAAAATAAATTATATCATTTTTAATTATTTAAAGTTAGAAACATTTAAAATTGAATTACATTTTGTTATAAACTGAAACCTTCTTAAATTAAAAGTTATTCTTATTTTAAATAGTTTAAAAATCATTAAAATGCTTCAAAATTTTATTTCGAAATCATGAAAAATTCACATGTTTTTCTCTCTATTTTAAATAATAAAAAGCCTTTCTAATTAAAGGTTAAAAAGCCTAAAATTCATAGCAGCCTTCACGAAGCCTTTCCCTTTTTTTACTTTAATGCGAACGGAATCAACAGAACCCAACAAAAAGTTTGAAAATTCAATCATTTGATCGAAATTTTCATTCTTTCTTGACAAACAAATTTTATTTTTGGATTGAATATTCAGCTTTTTTTTTACGCTTTCATCTTTTTGGATTAAAAATTCATCTCAAATTAGAAAGTATTCTGATTTTAAATAGTTTACAATTCCTTAAAATGCTTTAAAATTTTATTTCAAAATGATGAAACATTGACATTTTTCTCTCAATTTTTTCAGAACTTCTCAACATTTTGTTTTAAAATAGGTTATGGCTATTTACGCCGACATTTAAGTGCAAATAGCCGGATTTTGTTGGTACGCGAAAACACTTCACGTAAATTATTTTAAATCATTTAAAATTTTTAATTAATTTTTAACTTTTTCACAACTTCTAAATATATCTTCAACTTTTTGTTTAATTTTGAATATTTAATTTACAATTACTCTGATTCTAAATAATAAGTCATTGCTCTTTTTGTTATTTAAAAATTTCAAATTAAATAGTTTAAAAATGGCATATTTAGGAGTGAAGTAATATTTGAAATTTAAATATAATATTTCAAGTTATTTTTAAATTGAAAATAGTTGATGAAGTTTCAATTTGGCCTTTACGTTTGTTTAACTAAACAGTTTATCTTTTATCTTTAAAATCTGGAAATTCTAAAAATGTCAACTTATTCGAATCGTGTTGTAAAATCAATTATGATTCACTTTTAAAATATTAAAGTGCAATTTAATTTAAATAATCACTCATTAATTTACAGTCACAATTAAAAATCTAAAGCGGACATTTCTTAAACAGAAAGATTTTCGAATTACGCATTCTAAACTGAATATGATCATTTAAAAATATCACAATTTAACTAATTATTAAAATAAATAAATAAAAATAAAAAAACTGGTTGAAATCGAAGTTTAACATATTTTTTTCTCGAAAAATTTGTAAAATATTAGGTCGTTTCCGGTTTTATAAAATTCCCGGTCCAGCGGCCACCTAGTGATATACTTATGATGTCGGAAATTCATTCAAAGATATAAAAAAAGTCGTGAGAGAAAATAAAATTAGTTAAATACACAATTTTTATAATTTGAAGAACAACAATTTGAGCTTCGACATAAAAAAAAATGAAAAAAATCAGCTTCAAATCTGTAATAGTTTCTGTTCTCGTTTTTAAATTTACAATAAAAATGTTTCTAAATTAAAAATAAAATTCTGCCTCATTTAGAATTTTTTGAATATTTACAAAAACATGTTTTTTTTTTGGATTGATTCTTTTTTGTGGTGTTTCACGAAATATTTTTTTATTGAAAAAGCAAATCGATAAACTGTTTTCTTGGTTCAAGCTGAATAAATTTGAGGTTCGACATACTCGACTATTTTTTTAAATATAAACATATCACAGAGTCAAGAAAAAAAAACAACAAAAAACATGTTTTTGGACATTTTCAAAAAAAAAAAATTATTGAGCAGAGAATTTTTCTAAATTTCGTACTTTTTTACTATTGTTTATCAGTAAAATCTGTAAACCTAACAAATTCGTAATTTAAAATAAAAAAACACCAGGTTTTTTGCAATCTAATTTTTTCTAACCGTCGCTTTTCACCAATTTATTAAAAAATAATTGCATTTTAATAAATGACGGCTTATTTTCCTGGAAAAACATTCGCTAGTAATGTTTCCAATTTTGAAAGTAAACTTTTCGATGGCTGAAATCGTAAGAACTATTTTTGTTTAAAAAAACATTTTTTAAACAATTAATTATATTATAAGATTAATTAGTTATTTTAAAAATCGGAAGCTGAAGAGTTGTAGAGAATATTTTCCCGGAAAAAATAAGCTGCCATTTATTAAAATTTAATCATTTTTCAACAATTAGTAAGAAGCAACGATAAGTTTCTCACATTTTCAACATGCTTTAAAATGTTTCAGTTTCAAATTTTGTTTTTAACCCTCAAAAGGTACAATTCAACTGAGCATACGTAAACGGTACACTGGTGCGAATTGATTTGTTTGCAATAATAATATTAAATATTTAATATATACGGGGATAATCCGTTGCAGCCGTATTTGCGTAAATGCCAACAAACTGAAAAAACTTCGGGTGCGAATTCGCACTAGTGTACCCTTTGAGGGTTAATCGTATTTTTAATGATTCAAGCACGGCAAACGTGTAAATTATTTACTCACGAATAATTCCAGTAATATAATTGCTTTAATTATTACTCAATAATATTATAACAATATATTATTCAATATTTAAAAATTTGTATTTTTTAACTAAAAAGTGATCACCTTCTAACACTTATTTAAAAAGTACTGTATATTTGGTAATTGTTCCCATTTTATATGTGAGAGGTACTCCTGTCTCCAATTTTCACATTTTCAACATGCTTTAAAATGTTTCAGCTTCAAATTTTGTTTGTAACCCTCAAACGGTACAATTCAATCAAGCATACGTAAACGGTACACTGGTGCAAATCGGTTTGTTTGAAATAATAATATTAAATATTTAATATATACGGGGATAATCCGTTGCAGCCGTATTTGCGTAAATGCCAACAAACTGAAAAAACTTCAGGTGCGAATTCGCACTAGTGTACCCTTTGAGGGTTAATAGTATTTTTAATGATTCAAGCACGGTAAACGTCTAAATTATTTAATCATAAATAATTCCAGTAATATAATTGCTTTAATTATTACCCAATAATATAACAATATAATATTATTCAATATTGGAATATTTGTATTTTTAAACTAAAAAGTGATCACCTTCTAAGACTTATTTAAAAAGTACTACAAATTTGCTACAATTCAACCGAGCATACGTAAACGGTACACTGATGCGAATTGGTTTGTTTGCAATAACATTTAATATATACGGGGATAATCCCTTGCAGCCGTACTTGCGTAAATGCCAACAAACTGAAAAAACTTCGGGTGCGAATTCGCACTAGTGTACCATTTGAGGGTTAACAGTATTTTTAATGATTCAAGCACGGCAAATGTCTAAATTATTTACTCATAAATAATTCAAGTAATATAATATTATTCAATATTCAATAAATTGTCACACAACGCAAATATTCTATTTTCAAAAATCGTATATTTAAAGAGCAAAGGGGAAATTTTAAGAAAAAAAGGGGAGGGGTAAGAAAAAAAAGGAGGAATACTGTGCACCCTGAGATATCTAATAAAAAAAAAAAGAGTTAAGATAATTTTGATGAAAATGAGTAGCAGTACCTTTGGCCAGCAGTTCCTCTTGACCCTGTATTTGTGGTAGGCGCGACCAGCCTTCAAGATTGGTTTGTCGATACGACCACCGCCTGCGACAATACCAACCATAGCTCGGTTGTTCGAGGGAATGACCTTCTTGGCTCCGGATGGCAACTTTACTCTGCTCTTTTTCGTATCGGGATTGTGTGAAATGACGGTGGCATAATTGCCCGAGGTGCGAGCCAATCGACCGCGATCGCCAGTTTTTTCTTCCAAATTACAGACAATCGCTCCTTCGGGCATCTGTCCAACGGGCATCACATTTCCGATCTGAAGATTCGCTACAAAAACCAACAGCAAAAAAAAAAAAAAAAAAACAATTACCAGCTGTGTTACGAATCTCAATTCAAAAGAATCTCCTTAAAAGCGTCTTCAGGATGGCCCGTATTAGTAAAAGAAAAAAAATTCACGGCCCATTTATTTACCGACTGGAAAAATTTTCACCGTCAATGATATTAAAAAAAAAAATCTATAAATTGTTCTATTCGAAGGAATAAAAACACAACTGCAAATTAAAACACTCAAAGTCAAACTCTTGAATTTTAAACTTTTAAAACTCAAATTTACAAAGTTTTTTATTTTTAAAAATGTATTTAAATGATTAATAATTTTATACGTGTAAAATGGAAGCTACTAAAACTTTTCAATTGAAAATTTTTAAATAAAATGCAGTCTTATTTCAACTGATACATTACATCAATTTAAAAAATTAAATCATTTTCAGCAATTTTAGGCTAGAAACATCAGACGTTAAACAATTAGATCTTTTTGTAAACTGAACACTTCTTAAATTAAAAACAATCAATTATTTTTATTAAAATAGTTTTACAAATCTTAAAATGCTTCAAAATTTTATTTTAAAATCTTAAAACATTTACATATTTTAAATTGTTCCAAAGTATAAATTATTTTTCAAAACCTGTTCAGAACTTCGAAATTTCTTATAAAATAATTTGAATTTGTCCCACACATTTTTTTGTAATTCTGCTAAATACAAAAATTCCTTTAAATCTTTCACATTCGTGTTTGATAATTTTGTAAATCTTTCTAAATATTTTTTGAAAATATTTTCAAATTTACTTTTCAAAATAAAAAAAATAAACATTTTCAATTTTCACACGAGCTGTTTTTTATTCTTCTGAAACCCTTTAAAATTCTTAAAAAGCTTCTACATTTTTTGTTCGAAATTAGCCAAAATCTATAGTTTTTTTAAAAAATAGACCATGGATTATTTGCACCGAAATTTTGGTACGAATAGCCAAATTTTTCTTTGAACGCAGACACTTTGTTTAAATTGCTTAAAATCATTTTCCATTTTTAATTATTTACAATTTTTTTTTTTAACAATTTCTAAACATATCTTTAATTTACTCAAATTTCGTCGAAAAATAATATGTGTTCAATTGTTATTTGTACATCAAAATGCGACAATTTTGTATTAGAAATAAAATTTCTTGAAATAGAATTAAAATGACAAAGTTCAAACTTTATTTTTCTTGTTTAGTTTTCAACATTTAATTTATAATTGTTGATTTTTAATGAACAGCCATTTATTTCTAAATATTAAGTAATTGCTTTTCTTAATAAAAAAATTCAAATTTAATGGTTTGAAATTTATTTAAAATCTTTGATTGTGGATATATTATTTTTAAAATTTGGAAATTTAAAAATTGTAAATTGATTCCGAATCGTCTTGTAAAATTAATTATTCATTTTTTAAATCTTAAAGTACAATTTAATTTTTAAAATGATTAATTAATTTTTATTCAGTCGATAAACTAAAAAATGTTTTGTATTAAAAATCTTCGATTTCTAATGCCTCTAATTTTTAATTGTTCAAATCTTTTAAACTGCATTTAAATTTTTTTTTAAATTAAAATTAATTTAAAAAAATATTCAAGATTCACAATTCTTATTGCAAAAAATTCTTTTTTTGTTAAAAAGTAATTTTTAAAATGAAAATTCCACTATTTTTGGAAAATTCACACTCTCATGTTGAAAATTCAACCATTTTTTTTGTAGAAAATTATTTTTCTTGATTGCAAATTCGTATTTTTTTTATAGAAAATAAATTTTGTTGAAAATTCCTCTTATTTGGTTAAATCCAACCAGTTTTGTTGAATGTATTTTTTTTCTGAAATCTGAACTATGAATTTTTTGCTGAAAATTCATAATTTTAGTTGAAAATGGCTTTTTTGTTATTAAGAAATAATTTCTTAACAATTTTCTTTTCTTGGTAAAAAATTCGTCTTTTTTACTAGAAAATCAATTCCATAGAAAGTCATTTTGCAAATAAACATTTGTTCCGGTCAATAAAATTTTAAACATCTATTTTAAACATTTTCCACTGATAACAAAAATATAAAGCCACGTTAAAAATGTCGAAACTGTTAATTAAAGAATCAATCAATGAACTTACAAATCTAAATTATTAAGTTATTTTAGACTGGAAACATTTAAAATTTAAATCATTTAAACTTAAACTTCTTACATCTTTTCAAATTTAAAATTAATTAAATTTTTTTTGAAAACTTCAACATAACTTTTGAAATTAATCGAATTTTTCATAAAACTTTTAGAAAATACTGCAAATTTTTAAAAAATCCTCTAAATTTGATTTTATAAATAACAATTGAACATTTATTATGTGTAGAAAAAATTAAGTGTAATTTTACGAGATATTTACAAGTTTTAAAAAGATTCAAAAATTAATTTAAAACTTTAAACGATTTTAAAATATTTAAACAAAGCGCGTTTAGCGAAAAAATTGGGCTATTCGTACCGAAATTTCGGTGCAAATATCCCCAAAATAATGTAAACAAAACTTAGATTTTTGTAAATTGAAAAAATAGAGTATTTAAAAATTGCGAAAGGCTTCAAAAGAAAAACATTTCCCTGCGATTCCTAGGAAAATTGAAAAAAAAATTCATTTTTAACAAATATTTTAACAGAATATTTCAAACAAAATTTTAAAGATTTCAAAAAATTTAAAAACATCTTGGAATGTTTTGAAGATTCTTTTAATTTGCAGGATTTTCTAAAAATTTCAGGAAAAATTCTATTCATTTTAAAATATGTTTATAAGTTCTGAAATTTTTTTTCCCACATTTTGTTTCGTTTACAAATTAAACATTTTTTTAAACAGAATAAAAATTGTAATGTAAAAAGTTTAAAAGCTTTTCGAAATTTTAACAAATTACTCGTCTCAAATTAACAGAAAAACATTGTTATTAAGTTATTTTCGAGCTGAAAATAGTTTATAAACTTTCAATCAATCTTTGAAAGAAATGAGAATCGTTTTGTGAAATAAATTATTGCTTAATTTTTAATACTTGAAGTAGAGATCCATTTTAAAAATAATTTATTTATATTGACAGTGGATAAAATGAAACTGTTTTTTCTTTTTTAATTTTTTTAAAACCGAAAGGTTTTAACTTTTAATTGATTAAGTCTTCAAGACTGTATGTTAAATTTCTTTAAATTAAAAATAAAAGTGTAAAATGAATTTTTAAGTAAGATTTTTAAATAATGCTTTGTAAAATAAAAAAATAGCATAATTAAAAAAAGATACAAATTCAACTAATTATTTTAAAAGATGTCTGAAGTCGAGACAGATTTTTAAAATTTCCGATTATTTTTCGGTCCAGCGGCTACCCTCTTTTATTTCTTCGTTCAAATATAAACTATTATATTTTGTGTTGAAAATCCATAATTTTACATGGAAAAATTGATGCCTTGGAAACAAGTTCAACATTTTTTGTTGTTGAAAATTCATAATTTTAATTGGAAACGCCTTTTTTTATCAAGTACAATATTTTTAATTTAAAAATTTAATTTTGGATAAAATCTCAACATTTTTTACAAAACTAAACTATTGCGTAGAAAAATTATTTCTTGAACCAAAATTAATTCTCCTAATTGAAAAATTATTTACTACACATATAGTTAAAATTTCTAACTATTTAGTTTAAAAAAAAATGTTAGAAACAAAAACTCCTTTCTGTGAAGCTTTTTTTTATTTTTTACGCACGACTTTTGGGGTTCCACCAATTATTAAAATTTAAATAATATTTAAAACTGATGACATGAAAGCTGTTTTGAAGAAAAAATGAGAAAGCTGCAACTGAATTTAATTTATTGATCTTACCTTTCTTGCCACAGTATATAAACTGTCCAGTGTACATTCCCTCGGGAGCAATAAAGAGTTCCTTGCGGGTTTTGAATTTGTAAGGATCCCGGAAATGTACAACGGCCAACGGAGCTCCCCTGCCAGGGTCGTGGATGATGTCCTGTAAACGAAAAAAAGACACACACAAACGCACATTTGACAATGACATCAAAAAGAGAATTAACTAAAATTGACATTATTGAGAATCTTCAGAAAGAGCCTCTAGTATCTAATCTTCATTTCACTTCAGAAGTAGGTAAACTAGAAATCATCATGTAAATAAACTTGCATTTTCATAATAAACCGAGTGTTAAGATCTTATTTTTAACTTTTTTTTCATAAAAAAAAAAAAATAGAACAAGATAGTTGCGATCGACAGCGCCCTCATCGACTGAAACCCTCAATTTAATCGATTCAGTGCATCTTTTCAGCCATACGGTTTTTTAGTTTCAAATAAAAAATGTTTTTAGGATAATGTGGCAAATCAGTGATCATAAAATTATGAAAAGCAATAAAAATTATTTTCGTGGACATAAAAATGAAATAAAATCTTTCACCTACCTTGACTACACCCTTGATGTATCCATGTCTCTCGGAGAAATCAAGAGAGCGAAGTTTCGGTGCCCCTTTCCTTTTCTTGGTGTGGGCGCGGAAAACCGACCCCGCTCCCTTACGCTGGGCACGAATTACTCGCCCCATGACTCAAATTCTGCAAAACAAAGTACCCTATTTTCTACAAATACTCCTAAATTTATTAAATAGGTCTGAAATCTTCAAAACTTCTTGGAAACGACACGTTCAATCCATACGCGTCATAACCTCAAACACACCAGTTTTTTCTTATTTCATACTTCATAAAATAACTTTCACTAAAAAATATAGAACGTATCGAGTCAAACATGAAATAATACGTTGAAAAATGCACTTTTTGTAATAAAAGGTGATCATTTCAGGCGGATTTCGATGGATTTGAGAAACAGAGACTTATATTTCTTACCTTTCAAGATGAAAGACGTGAATGAAGTGAATGAGCTGGCAGCTGGCGATGCGCAGAGTGTGCAGTAGGTTCAACGAAAACCGCAATGCGCATGCGTCAGATAACGCGCTTATTTCAAATGATTAAAAATGCAATTCAATTGTGTACAACAAATAATAATTGTAAAGAGCATACAAATATTAAGAATGATTTGAAATCAATATTTGTCAAAAGGTACTTCTTTTTTCAACTTGAAAAGTTCATTTAATGGTCACTGTATTATTTTTAGTAAATTTTATGATTTTTTATTATTAGTATTTTCAAAATAACGCGCGATCAACAAATAATTTTTCTGATTTTATCGACAATATTATTATTACACAATAATATTGTTAATATTATTAACGAATAAATTTCCTTTGCCTGTTTGTCTACCAAACTTAGCTTAATTTGAATATCTGTGTATTAAAAATAATGTATTTAATTATTTTGAGTCATCGCATTTTTTAATTTAGAACTTCTATTATTTTTTAAATCAAAAATAATTAATGAATAAACTTAACAGTGAATATTTTAATTCCTTGAAGTCCATCTAAATAATAAATTTATATATTATTTACATAGGTAATAAATAAAACAATTGAAAAATAGTTAAGGAATCATTAACATAAATATGAAATTTTATTTAAGATTTTTTTATTTTGATAAGACTCAAAAAACCCGAAAAATAAAATATTTAATACCGAAATAAGAAAATTGCCGAAAAGTTAACATTTCAGAATTAAAAAATTCATGGAAAAATTAAATATTCGAAATAGGAAATTTCCGGATATTTTAAATTTCCGAGACTGTAAAATTTCTAAGAAATAAAATATTGGAAATAGAAAATTTCCGAAATTATAAAATTGATAACTTTAAATTTCCTGAATTGATTAATTCTCTACAGTTTATGAAATTGCCAAATTAAAAAATTCAAATTCTAAATATTAAAAAAATGGTAAAATAATATGTAATATATAAAATAAAATAGTTATTATTAATGGACATATTTGTCATATGATTTACTATTTTTTATTTTAGGAGAGTTAAAAATTTTCCAAAAGGAAAAGATTCTGCAATATGTAAAATTGCTGAAAATTTGAAATTTCACAATAGGAAAATGTCTGAAAAATGCTCGAAATTAGAAAATTTCCGACAATTAAAAATCCAGAAAATTTAGAAAATTCGTGAAAAATAAAATACTCTAAATATATAATTTTCGACCAAAAAGTTAAATTTGTACAAAAAAAAAAGTTAAATTTAAACTGAAAACAAAAAATGAATTTTCAATCAACGGGATTAAATTTCAACCAAAAAGACGAATTTTTTAAAAAAAATACAGGAATTTTCAACTAAAAAATATAAATTTTCAATTAAAAATCGATTTTTAATCAAAAAATGGAAAGTTACATTGTTCGTTAAAAACATTAATTCTTTTTAAAAAACATAATTTTCAACAATAATAATTGTACGTTTATAAAATTACGATGATAAATTTTAAAAAATAATAATAATTTTAATAAAAGAGTTAAGCCCCAAAGATGATTTTTTTAACCCAGAAAATTAATATTTTAATTTTCACCTAAAAATAAAATTTTGGAACCAAATGGTTAAATTTTCAACCAAAAATATGGTTCTGGAACAAAAAAATGTAATCTTTAACCAGAAAGTTAAATTTGAATAAAAATAGTTTAAATTTTAAAGAAAATAATTTATTTTTTACCGAATACTTTAATTTGCAACAAGATAATAGAATTTTCAACCAAAAAGTTGCATTTTTAATAAAAAATGATGAATTTTCATACAAGAAGATTAAATTTCGACCAAAAAGACGATTTTTTACAACAAAATACAGGAATTTTCAATTAAAAATCAATTTTTAACCAAAAAAAGGAAGTTACATTGTTCGTTAAAAAAATTAATTTAAAAAAAAAGAACTTTAAACAAAGTAGTTACACGTTTTTAAATTGCATTAATGAATCTTAAAAATAATAAAATTTGTACAAAAGTTTTCAACTCAACCAAACAGTTGTATTTTTAACAAAAAATGATGAACTTTCAACCAAGAAGATCAAGTTTCGACCAAAAAAATATTAATTTTGAACAAAATACATGAATTTTCAAATAGGAAAGATAAATTTTTAATTAAAAAATCAATTTGCGATCAAAAAAGGAATTCTTGCATTGTTAATTAAAACAATAAACTCTCAATAAAAAAAAAAGAATTTTCTTCAAAATAATTATACATTGTTAAATTATAATTTTAAATCTTGAAAAAAGTGAATTATTAACATAAAAAGTTCAACCTAAAAGATGATTTTTTGAACCCAGTGAAAGAATTTACAATTAAAAAACATAAATTTTGAAACAAATGAATTTTTAACCAAAAAGATTAATTTTTGTTGAAAAAGATGAATTTTAAACTAGAAAAGATCAATTTTCAACGAAAAATTACAATAAAATTACAATACAAAAATTCTCAACCAAATAAAAAATTTTTTTTAATAATGATACATTTTCAGACTAAAATGATGAATCTTAAACAAAATTAATTTTCAACAAAAGAGAATTTTTTAAGCGAGAAAATTAATTTCCAATTAAAAAATATAAATTTTGAACCAGACGGTTAAATTTTCAGTCGAAAACAGATAAATTTTCAACCAATTTATTATTTTTTTTTTTGCCGAAAAAAATGAATTTTCAACCAAGAACATTAATTTTCGACCAAATAACGAATTGGCAACAAAACAAAAAAATTTTCAACAAAAAATATTAATTTGGAATAAAAAATATAACTTTTTATCAAAAAATGGAATAGTTACCTTATTAGATTAAAAAGACTTTGTTAAAAAACAACATATTCAAGTTAAAAAATAGAATAATTGCATCCTTTTTTCGCGGAAAAAAATCTTTACTGTCTTATATTTATAATAGTAACCTGTGAAACATAATAAATTCTAGAAAAATTGTGAAACCTTAAAATTTAGCTTTGTTCTAAATAATTGAATTTTCCACAAAAAAACAAAGAACATACAACAAAATAGTAAAATTTTCAATAAAAAAAAAGAAGAATTTTCAAGAAAATAATTCAATTTTCAACTAAAAACAAAGGAAATTTTAACAAAATGCTTAAATTTTCTGTAAAAAAAAAAGAATTTTAAAGAACATAATTAAATTTTCAAACAAAAAAAAGGAAATTTAAATAAAATTGTTAAATTTTGAATACACGAAAATGAATTTTCAAGAAAATAGTTACATTTTTAAACAAAATAATGAATTTTCAAGTAGATATGTTTTTTTCCATTTTTTCTTTAATTTTTATTTGAAAATTTCCAATTTTCAACAAAAGAAATGAATTTTTAACCAAAAAGTT
>NC_046664.1:1011436-1016275 GCF_010883055.1 Belonocnema kinseyi | reverse complement strand
TTTTATAGAGAATAATTAAATTTTCAAACAAAAAAAAAAAGGAAATTTAAATAAAATTGTTAAATTTTGAATACACGAAAATGAATTTTCAAGAAAATAGTTCAATTTTTAAACAAACAAAAAAGAACTTTTAATCAAATAGTTGAATTTTCAATATAAAAAAAGTACTTTAGAAAATAGTTAAATTTTCAATACACAATTTTTTTTTTCAAGAAAATAGTTACATTTTTAAACAAATAAATGAATTTTCAAGTAGATATGTTTTTTCCATTTTTTCTTTAATTTTTATTTGATAATTTCCAATTTTCAACAAAAGAAATGAATTTTTAACCAAAAACTTAAATTTTAAATCAACACGATTCTTTTTCTTCAAAAAAATATGAATTTGGAACAAAGTTTATAAATGTTCAATAAAAAAAAAAGAAATTTCAACAAAGTAGTATAAATTTCAATAAAAAAGAAAGAATTTTCAAGAAAATAGTAAAATTTTCAATCAAAGAAATAAAGTTTTAAGAAAAAATTGAATAGTTAAACTTCTAGAGAAAACAATTAATTATTACAAAAAAAAAAGACTTTTCAACCAAAAAATTGCAGGTTTAACAAAAAATGATGAATTTTCAAACAAGAAGATTAAATTTCGACCAAAAAGACGAATTTTTTAAAACAAAATACAGGAATTTTCAACTAAAAAAGATCAATTTTCAATTAAAAATAATTTTCAACAAAAAATGGAAAGTTAAATTGTTCGTTAAAAAAAATTATAAAAAAAAAGAATTTTAAACAAAGAAGTTACACGTTTACAAATTGCAACAATGAAGCTTAAAAATATTAAATTTTAAACAAAAGTGTTCAACTCAAAAGATATTTTTTTTTACCAGAAATTTGAATCTTGTTTTTTTTTTTTAAATTAAATTTTAAATTTTCAACCAAAAAAAAAGGAAATTCTAACAAAATTGTTAAATTTTGAATACACAAAATTTTGAATCGCAAACAAAATAAAAAATTTTGATAAAATAGTTGAATCTTTGATACAAAAAAAAAGAATTTTCTAGAAAATAATTAAATTTTCAATCAAAGAATTGAATTTTCAATGAAAGTGATTAATTATCTACCATAAAGACAAATTTTCAACACAAAAAAGTAATTTAGAAAATAGTAAAAATTTGCAATTAATTATTTTATAACAAAATAGTTCTACTTTTAATTCAAGCAGTTAAATTTTTAACTAGAAAATATAAATTTTGAACCAAATCTTTCCATTTTCACAAAAAAACTGATTTTTTTTTAATTGATGAATATTTAGCCTTGTTATAAATAATTCGAGTTCAAAAATAAAATAATTGCATCTTTCTGTCGCGGAAAAATTCTACTGTCTAAACTTAAAAATTTAGGTTTGTTGTAAATAATTGAATTTTCAACCAAAAAAAAAAGAACTTTCAACAAAATAGTACAATTTTCAATTAAAAAAATAAGAATTTTCAAGAAAATAATTCAATTTTCGACCAAAAACAAAGGAAATTTAAATAAAATAGATAAATTTTTAATAAAAAAAAGAATTTTCAACCAAAGAAATAAATTTTTATCCAAAAAGTTGAATTTTCAAAAAAAAAAATCTTTAAAGGAATAAGTTCAAGTTTAATTTTCTACCACAGAGACTTTTAAATAAAAAATTAAATTTTTGATACAAAAAAAGAATTTTTAAGACAATAATTAAACTTTCAATCGAAAAAAAGGAAATTTTAACAAAATTGTTACATTTTTAATACACAAACATGAATTTTAAACAAACAAAATAAAAACTTTTGATAAAATAGTTCAGTTTTGAATACTAAAATAACAATTTTCAATATAAAAAAAAAATAATTTTCTAAAAAATAATTAAATTTTCAATAAAAGAATTGAATCTTTAACCAAAAAAGTTGAATTTTTAATCAAAGTGATTAATTATCTGCCATAAAGACTAATTTTCAACACAAAAAAAATACTTAAAAAATAGTAAAATTTTCATTGAATTAATTTTTAACAAAATAGTTCTACTTTTAATCAAGCAGTTGAATTTTCAACTAAAAAATATGAATTTTGAACCAAATTTTTTCATTTTCACCCCAAAAAAAAGATTTTTTTTTAAATCGTGAATTTTTAGCCTTGTTATAAATAATTAAAGTTAAAAAATAGAATAATTGCATCTTTTTTTCGCAGAAAAAATCTGTACTGTCTAATATTTATAATAGAAGGCTCTGAAACATAATAAATTCCAGAAAATTGTAAGACCTTTAAATTTAGGTTTGTTGTAAATAATTGAATTTTCAACAACAACAAAAAAACAAAAAAGAACTTTCAACGAAATAGTAAAATTTTCAATAAGAAAAAAAAAAAATTCAAGAAAATAATAAAATTTTCAACCAAAATCAAAGGAAATTTTAACAAAATAGTAAAATTTTCAATAAGAAAAAAAAAATTTCATGAAAATAATTAAATTTTCTACCAAAATCAAAGGAAATTTTAACAAAATGATTACATTTTTAATAAAAAAAAAAAAAGAATTTTCAACCAGAGATAAATAAATTTTTAACCAAAAAGTTTAATTTTCAATATAAAAAAAAATTGATAAAACAGTCCAATTTTCAACACAAAAAAAAATGTTTAAAGAAATAGTTGAAGTTTCAATCAAAGAATTGAATTTTTACAAGAAAAAAAAAATGAATTTTCAATCAACGTGATTAATTTTCTACCAAAGAGAATTTTAAATAAAAAGTTAAATTTTTGATACAAAAAAAGAATTTTTGAGAAAATAATTAAATTTTCAACAAAAAAAAAAGGAAATTTAAATTAAATTTTTAAATTTTGAATACACGAAAATTTATTATCAAGAAAATAGTTGAATTTTCAATACAAAAAAAGTACTTTATAAAATAGTTAAATTTTCAATACAAAATTTTTTTCAAGAAAAATACGGTTTTTCCATTTTTCCTTAATTTTTATTTGAAAATTTCCAATTTTCAACCAAGAAAATGAAGTTTTAACCTAAAAGTTAAATTTTCAATAAAAATAAGAACTTTCATTTTGAATGCACAAAAATAAATGTTCAAGAAAGTAGTTCAATTTTCAAACAAACAAAATAAAAACTTTTAATAAAATAGTTGAATTTTCAATACCAAAAAAAAACAATTTTCTATAAAATAATTAAATTTTCAATTAAATTTGGGTTTATTGTAAATAATTGAATTTTCAATAACAAAAAAACAAACAAAAAAGAACTTTCAACAAAATAGTAAAATTTTCAATAAAAAAAAAGATCAATTTTCAAGAAAATAGTTCAATTTTCAACCAAAATAAAAGGAAATTTTAACAAAATTGATAAATTTTTTATAAAAAAAAAAAAATTTCAACCAGAGATAAATAAATTTTTAACTAAAAAGTTTAATTTTCAATATAAAAAAAATTGATAAAACAGTCCAATTTTCAACACAAAAAAATCTTTAAGGAAATAGTTCAAGTTTCAATCTAAGAATTGAATTTTTAACCAAAAAGTTGAATTTTCAAAAAAAAAAAAATTTAATAAAATAGATAAATTTTCAATACAAAAACTCCGAATTTCCAAGAAAATTGTTCTGTTTTCAACCGAAGAAATAAATTTTTAACCAAGAAGAAAAGCTTTTAAATCCACAATACTATTTTCTACAAAAAAATAAGAATTTTCCACGAAATGGTTGAAGTTTCAATCAAAAAGACGAATTTTTATTCAAGAACTTGAAATTAAATTCTGCAATTTTCAATATCAAAATCGGTTTTTTACAATTTCCAGAAGTTTAAATAAAATTGTTAAATTTTGAATTCACAGAAATGAATTTTCAAGAAAATAGTTCAATTTTCAACCAAAATAAAAGGAAATTTTAACAAAATTGATAAATTTTTTATAAAAAAAAAAAATTTCAACCAGAGATAAATAAATTTTTAACTAAAAAGTTTAATTTTCAATATAAAAAACAATTGATAAAACAGTCCAATTTTCAACACAAAAAAAATCTTTAACGAAATAGTTCAAGTTTTAATAAAAAAAAAAAGAATCTTCAAAGAAATAGTTCAAGTTTCAATCTAAGAATTGAATTTTTAACCAAAAAGTTGCATTTTCAATTACAAAGTTGAATTTTTTTCAATTTCAAATTTGAATTTTCAATTACAAAAAAAAAAAGAATTTTCTAGAAAATAATTAAATTTTCAATAAGAGAATTGAATTTTTAATCAAAGTGATGAATTATCAGTCATAAAGACAAATTTTCAACATAAAAAAAGTACTTTAAAAAATAGTAAAAATTTTCAATTGATAATTTTTTAACAAAATAGTTCTAGTTTTAATGAGACAGTTGAATTTTCAACTAAAAAATATGAATTTTGAAGCCAATTTTTCCAGTTTCACAACAACAAAAATAATTTCTAGCCTGTTTATAAATAATTAAAGTTAAAAAATAAAATAATTGCATTCTTCTTTCGCGGGAAAAAATCTTTACCGTCTAATATTTATAATAGAAGGCTCTGAAACATAATAAATTCCAGAAAATTGTAAGACCTTAAAATTTAGGTTTGTTGTAAATAATTGAATTTTCAACAACAAAAAACGAAAAAGAACTTTGAACAAAATAGTAAAATTTTCAATAAAAAAAATATCAATCTTCAAAAAAATAATTAAATTTTCAACCAAAATAAAAAGAAATTTTAACAAAATGATCTTCAAAGAAATAGTTCAAGTTTCAATCTAAGAATTTAATTTTTAACCAAAAAGTTGAATTTTCAATTACAAAGTTGAATTTTCAATTACAAAAAAAAAAAAAAAAAAAAAAA
>NC_046664.1:998313-1011426 GCF_010883055.1 Belonocnema kinseyi | reverse complement strand
AAAAAAAAAAAAAAAAAAAAAGAAAAGAATTTTCTAGAAAATAATTAAATTTTCAATAAAAAAATTGAATTTTTAATCAAAGTGATGAATTATCAGTCATAAAGACGAATTTTCAACATAAAAAAAGTACTTTAAAAAATAGTAAAAATTTTCAATTAATAATTTTTTAACAAAATAGTTCTAGTTTTAATGAGACAGTTGAATTTTCAACTAAAAAATATGAATTTTGAAGCAAATTTTTCCATTTTCACAACAACAAAAATAATTTCGAGCCTGTTTATAAATAATTAAAGTTAAAAAATAGAATAAGTGCATTCTTTTTTCGCGGGAAAAAATCTTTACCGTCTAATATTTATAATAGAAGGCTCTGAAACCTAATAAATTCCAGAAAATTCTAAGACCTCAAAATTTGAGTTTGTTGTAAACAATTTAGTTAAGAAAAAGAACATTTTCATCCTTTTTCTCTGAAGAATTTTATGTTTCATTCTTATATGTACCAGAATAATTTACCAGATTTACTAAAACGTAGACGATTATTTAGAAATAATATTTACCTTTGTTATAAATAAAAAAGGTTAATAAACACCTCAAAAATCTTCATCCTTAAAAAAAAAAAAAAAATTATTTACACTCTAATATTACTAAATATATCATCTCAAACACAATAAACTCCAGAAAATTGTGAAACCATAAAATTTAGGTTTGTTTTGAATAAATCAAGATAGATTTTTCGACAATTGACTGTATTCTTCGCCATTGTAAATTTTTTTAAATAACAGCATTGCATAAAAAGTCCTAATTCTCTTCCTGAAGCTCATCGACAAATAAATCCACCAATTCAATATCCGAATCTGGAGACTGAACCTGCTCTTCAATTTTTTTCTTATCTTCCCTCAAAGATTCTTTGACTATTTCTATCTCGAGATCCATTTTTTCCGAATTTTCGGGTCTCTCGTCAGCTATTTTATCATCCGACCCAATATCGTTAGATTTCACCAGCTCCTCCACGATTTTAATTTCTTCAATTGATTCTTGCATCAGATTAGCATCATCCTCGGCATCAATAATTGCAATTTTTGAGGCCAGAGCTTCACTTTTGGCATCTTTTCTTGGCAATTTATTCGAAAATACTTTTTCCTTTTCTAATTTTCGTTTTTTGGACTCGTCACTGCTCTCGTTTGTGCATATCGAGTCCAATAATTGATTCATGGAATGACCGATATCGCTCGTGTTTGTAAATTCAGTCGGTTCTTCATTATTTTTGTCGGAATTTTGATTTTGGTCTCGCGGTTGATGAGGAAAGTCGAGAGAGGGCGCACTCGGATGGACGACTTTTTCCAATTCGGCGAGAGCCAATTTGGCCTCCTGATTGACCCTGAAATCTTCGTCCCGCAGAGCCAGATTAAATATTTCGATGGAAAACTGAGTCGGCGGGGGTGTCAATGGATGAGAATTCATTTGCAGAGCTTTCAGAGTTTTTAGAAGCTGCAAACGACAAGCGGCGTTCATTTTGTAAAGATTCGTATCTGAGGCTCCTAGGTACAAATCATTTGAGGTGTCAACTACCTCGTCCTTAATTTTCTGCAAAATTGAACAAACAATCAAGAAAAATCGGAAGAAACTAAGAATTTTTCAGGATGTAGTTCAATTTTCAATGCAAAAAAAAAAGAGAAGCTTTGAAAGAAATAGTTTAATTTTTAACAAAAAAAAAAAAAAAGATTAATTTTTAACGAGAAATTTGAATTTTCAATCATAGTTATTAATTTTCTAAAAAATAGACAAATTTTCAAGAAAAAAAGAGAAATTTGTACAAAACAGTTAAATTTTCAATACAAGAAAAAAGAATCTTCCAGGAAATAGTTTAATTTTTAACAAAAAGAAAAAGATAAATTTTGAACAAGAAATTTGAATTTTCAACCATAGTTATTAGTTTTCTAACAAAAAGACAAATTTTCAAGAAAAAAAGAGAAATTTGTACAAAATAGTTGAATTTTCAATACAAGAAAAAAGAATCTTCCAGGAAATAGTTTAATTTTTAACAAAAAGAAAGATAAATTTTTAACGAGAAATTTGAATTTTCAATCATAGTTATTAAATTTTCTACCAAATAAACGAATTTTCAAGAAAAAAAGAGAAATTTGTACAAAACAGTTAAATTTTCAATACAAAAAAAAAAGAATTTTCAGGGAAATAGTTTAATTTTTAACAAAAAAGATGAATTTCTAACGAAAAATTTAAATTTTCAATCATAGTTTTAAATTTTCTACCAAATAAACGAATTTTCAACAAAAAAGAGACCTTTTTATAAAATAGTTAAATTTTCAATACAAAAAAAGAATCTTCAAGAAAATAGTTTAATTTTTAACAAAAAAAAAAAAGATAAATTTTTAACAAGAAATTTGAATTTTCAACCATAGTTATTAGTTTTCTAAAAAATAGACAAATTTTCAAGAAAAAAAGAGAAATTTGTACAAAACAGTTAAATTTTCAATACAAGAAAAAAGAATCTTCCAGGAAATAGTTTAATTTTTAACAAGAAAGATGAATTTCTAACGAAAAATTTAAATTTTCAATCATAGTTTTAAATTTTCTACCAAATAAACGATTTTTCAACAAAAAAGAGACCTTTTTATAAAATAGTTAAATTTTCAATACAAAAAAAGAATCTTCAAGGAAATAGTTTAATTTTTAACAAAAAAAAAAGATAAATTTTTAACAAGAAATTTTAATTTTCAAACATACTTTAAATTTTCTACCAAATAAACGAATTTTTAACAAAAAAGGAAACATTTATACAAAATAGTTAAATTTTCAATACAAAAAAAGAATCTTCAAGGAAATAGTTTAATTTTTAACAAAAAAAAAAAAGATAAATTTTTAACGAGAAATTTGAATTTTCAATCATAGTTTTAAATTTTCTACCAAATAAACGAATTTTCAACAAAAAAGAGACCTTTTTATAAAATAGTTACATTTTCAATACAAAAAAAGAATCTTCAAGGAAATAGTTTAATTTTTAACAAAAAAAAAAAAAAAGATAAATTTTTAACGAGAAATTTGAATTTTCAATCATAGTTTTAAATTTTCTACTAAATAAACGAATTTTCAAGAACAAAAGAGAAATTTGTACAAAACAGTTAAATTTTCAACACAAGAAAAAAAAATTTCAAGGAATGAGTTTAATTTTTAACAAGAAAGATAAATTTCTAACGAAAAATTTGAATTGTCAATCATAGTTTTCAATTTTCTACCAAATAAACGAATTTAAAAAAAAGACCTTTTTACAAAATAGTTAAATTTTCAATACAAAAACAGAATTTTCAAGGAAATAGTTTAATTTTAAACAAGAAAGAAGAATTTCTAACGAAACATTTGAATTTTCAATCATACTTTAAATTTTCTACCAAATAAACGAATTTTTAACAAAAAAAGAGACCTTTTTACAAAATAGTTACATTTTCAATACAAGAAAAAAGAATCTTCAAGGAAATAGTTTAATTTTTAACAAAAAAGATGAATTTCTAACGAAAATTTTGAATTTTCACTCATAGTTTTGAATTTTCTACCAAATAAATGAATTTTCAACAAAAAAAAGAGACCGTTTTACCAAATAGTTGAATTTTCAATACAAAAAAAGAATCTTCAAGGAAATAGTTTAATTTTTAATGGAAAGAAATTTTTAACAAGAAAGATGAATTTTTAACGAGAAATTTGAATTTTCAATCATAGTTATTAATTTTCTAACAAAAAGACAAATTTTAAAGAAAAAAGGAGAAATTTGTATAAAATAGTTGAATTTTCAATACAAAAAAAGAATCTTCCAGGAAATAGTTTAATTTTTAACAAGAAAGATGAATTTTTAACGAGAAATTTGAATTTTCAATCATAGTTATTAATTTTCTAACAAAAAGACAAATTTTAAAGAAAAAAAGAGAAATTTGTACAAAACAGTTAAATTTTCAATACAGGAAAAAAGAATCTTCAAGGAAATAGTTTAATTTTTAACAAAAAAAAAGATGAATTTATAACGAAAAATTTGAATTTTCAATCATACTTTAAATTTTCTACCAAATAAACGAATTTTTAACAAAAAAAGAAACATTTTTACAAAATAGTTAAATTTTCAATACAAAAAAAGAATCTTCAAGGAAATAGTTTCATTTTTAACAAAAAAAAAAAGATAAATTTTTAACGAGAAATTTGGAATTTTCAATCATAGTTTTAAATTTTTTACTAAATAAACGAATTTTCAAGAAAAAAAGAGAAATTTGTACAAAACAGTTAAATTTTCAACACAAGAAAAAAAAATTTTCAAGGAATGAGTTTAATTTTTAACAAGAAAGATAAATTTCTAACGAAAAATTCGAATTTTCAATCATAGTTTTCAATTTTCTACCAAATAAACGAATTTAAAAAAAAAAAGACATTTTTACAAAATAGTTGAATTTTCAATTGAAAAAAAGTATCTTCAAGGAAATAGTTCAATTTTAAACAAGAAAGATGAATTTCTAACGAAAAATTTGAATTTTCAATCGTAGTTATTAATTTTCTACCAAATAAACGAATTTTCAACAAAAAAGAGACATTTTTATAAAATAGTTACATTTTCAATATAAAAAAAGAATGTTCAAGGAAATAGTTTAATTTTTAACAGAAAAAAAGATAAATTTTTAACAAGAAATTTGAATTTTCAATCATAGTTATTAATTTTCTACCAAAAAGACGAATTTTCAAGAAAAAAGAGAAATTTGCAAAAAACAATTAAATTTTCAATACAAAAAAAAAAAGAATTTTTAAGAAAAGAGTTAAATTTTCAACCAAGAAAAAAGGACATTTCAATAAAATTGTTAAATTTTGAATACACGAAAATGAATTTTCAAGAAAATATTTCAATTTTTAAACAAACAAAGAAGAACTTTTAATCTAATAGTTGAATTTTCAATACAAAAAAAGTATTTTAGAAAATAGTTAAATTTTCAATACAAAATTTTTTTTCAAGAAAATAGTTACATTTTTAAACAAATAAATGAATTTTCAAGAAGATATGGTTTTTCCATTTTTTTTCTTTATAGTTTTTATTTGAAAATATCCAATTTTCAACCAAAGAAATGAATTTTCAACCAAAAAGTTAAATTTTCAATCAACACGATTTTTTTTCTTTAAAAAAATATAAATTTGAAACAAAGTTTAGAAATTTTCAACAAAAAAAAAAAGAAATTTCAACAAAATAGTATAATTTTCAAAAAAAAAAAAGAATTTTCAAGAAAATAGTTAAATTTTCAACCAAAGAAATGAATTCTTAACAAGAAAATTAAATTTTCAATCAAAACGATTTATTTTCTACACAAAATACGAATTTGGAAAATAGTTAATTAATTTTTAAACAATAAAAAAGAATTTTCAACAAAATAGTAAAATTTTCAATGAAAAAAAGAAGAATTTTCAATAAAGTATTTAAATTTTCAATCAAGAACAAAGGAAATTTCAATAAAATGGTTAAACTTTCTATAAAAAAAAAGAATTTTCAACCAAAGAAATGAATTCTTAACAAGAAAATTAAATTTTCAATTAAAACGATTTATTTTCTACAAAAAATACGAATTTGGAACAAAGTTAATTAATTTTTAAAGAATAAAAAAGAATTTTCAACAAAATAGTAAAATTTTCAATGAAAAAAAAGAAGAATTTTCAATAAAATAGTTAAATTTTCAACCAAAAACAAAGGAAATTTCAATAAAATGGTTAAACTTTCTATAAAAAAAAAATTTTCATTAAAATAATTAAATTTTCAACCAAAGAAATGAATTTTTAAACAAAAACTTGAATATTCAATCAACATGATTCACTTTCTACAAAAAAAAATATAAATTTTACCAAGAAATTGAATTTCCAATCAACTTAATTAATTTTTCACCAAATACACAAATTTTCGAAACTAAGAAAAAAAACTTTTTAACAAAATAGTTAAATTTTCAATCCAAAAAAGAATAGAATCCTTAAGAAAATATTTAAATTTTCAATCAAAAACAAAGGAAACTTTAACAAAACGGTTACATTTTTAATACAAAACAAAATAATTTTTAAGAAAATAGTTTCATTTTGAAAGAAAGGAATGAATTTAAATTTAAAAAAGCAAGAACTTTTGATAACATAGTGATATTTTTCACACAAAAAAAAATTTTCACGTAAATAGTTCAAGTTTCAATCTAAGAATTTAATTTTTAACCAAAAAGTTAAATATTCAATCAACGTGATAAATTTTCTACAACAAATATGAATTTGGAATAAAGTTAATCATTTTTCAACAAAAAAAAAGAACTTAAAAATAGTTAAATTTTCAATATAAAAAAAACAGAATCTTTTTGAAAATAATTCAATTTTCAACCAAAGAAATTAACGCTAAACAAAAACATTTATTTGCAATCAACCTGATTCATTTTCTGCAAAAAATACGAATTTGGAACCAACTTCATGAATTAAAAAAAAAGAACTTTCAAAAAAATAGTAAAATTTTCAACAAAAAAAATAAGAATTTTCAAGAAAATAGTTATATTTTCAGCCAAATCAATTAATTTTTAACTAAAAACTTGAATATTCAATAAGCGTGATTCATTTTCTACAAAAAATATGAATTTAGATTAAAGTTCATGAATTTTCAACAACAAATATAATTTTTTTAAAATCGTAAAATTTTCACTACAAAAAAAAAACAGAATCTTCAAAAAAAGAGAAAAAAATTTTGAACAAAATAGTTAAATTTACAATACTAAAAAAAACAGAATCTCCAAAGAAAATATTTAAATTTTTAATACAAAACAAAATAAGTTTCAAGAAGATAGTTCAATCTTCAAAGAAAGAAATTAATTTTAATTAAAAAACAATAACTTTGAATAAAAACAGTCATATTTTTCATTAAAAAAAAATTTGAAGGAAATAGTTTAATCTTAAACAAGAAAGATGAATTTCTAACGAAAAATTTAAATTTTCAACAACAACAAAAACAGACATTTTAAGAAAATAGTTCTATTTTTGATAAAAAAAAAGAATTTTTAAGAAAAGATTAAAATTTTCAATCAAAAACAAAGGAAATTTCAATAAAATGGTTAAACTTTCTATACAAAAAAAAAGAATTTTCAAGAAAATGGTTAAATTTTCAACCAAAGAAATGAATTCTTAACAAGAAAATTTAATTTTCATTAAAACGATTTATTTTCTACAAAAAATACGAATTTGGAACAAAGTTAATTAATTTTTAAACAATAAAAAAGAATTTTCAACAAAATAGTAAAATTTTCAATGAAAAAAAGAAGAATTTTCAATAAAATAGTTCAATTTTCAACCAAAGAATTTAATTTTTAACCAAAAAGTGGAATATTTAATCAACAGGATTTAGTTTCCACAAAAAATATGAACTTTGGATTAAATTTCATGAATTTTCAACAACAACAAAAAACTTTGAACAAAGTAGATAAGTTTTTAATACAAAAACTACAAATGTTTAAGAAAATAGTTAAATTTTCAACCAAAAAGAAAGGAAATTTGAACAAAATGGTTAAATTTTCAATACAAAAAAAAAAGAATTTTTAAGAAAATAATTAAATTATCAACTAAAAACAAAGGAATTTTGAACAAAATCGTTCAATTTTTAATATACAAAAAAGAATTTTCAAGAAAACAGTTAAATTTCAACAAAAGAAAACTTAATAAAATAATTCAATTTTCAATACAAAAAAGAGTCTCAATCAAAGATTTGAATTTCTACCCAAAAAGTTAAATTTTCAATCATAGTTATTAATTTTCTATAAAAAATAATTTTTTTGAACAGCGTTCATGAATATTAAAAAAAAATCAAGAAAATAGTTCAATTTTAAATACAAGAAAAAATAAATTTTCAATTAAAAATAGAATACTTAAATTTCTATATAAAATAATTAATTATCACCAAAAGATAAGACTTTTCAACCAAAAAGATAAATTTTCAAATAAAATAGAAAGCTTTTTTAAAAAAAATAGAAAGCTTCAATTTTTAGTTAAGGAATTAATTTTCAACCAAACAAATTAATTTCAAACTAAAAAGATTAATCTTAACAACAAAAAAAAAAAGATTTTCGAAAAAAATAGTTATATTTTGAACCATAAAGATGAACATTCTTTCAAGATTTATTTGTTCCCAATTAATTTTTACCGAAAGATTAACTTTCTTCTAAGATTTATTTTTAATCTAAAATATATATTTTCAAACAAAAATATTAATTATTTTCCATAAAAGTAGAAATTTTAACGAAAAGGAATAATTTTCTGCTGTTGATATTAAAACGAAAAAAGAATAATTTTCAACAAAACACAAACAATTTATAAAAAAATGAAGCAGTTCAATTTTAACTTCAAAAAATTTATTTTCAACAAAGAAAATAGTTGAATTTTTAACCAAAGAAGTGAATTTTCAATTGAAATAATTATCTTTAATCAAAAAGGAGGGAAATTTTCAACAAAATAGTTAATTATTTCACCTAAAGATGAATTTTCTGCAAAAAAGAATTTTTTAAATAAAAAAATACGATTTTTTTTAACCAGAAAATCTAATTTTGAACGAAGCACTTGATTTTTCAACCAAAAAAATTATTTTCTACTTTAAAATCTAAAAAAATGGATTTGCATTCAACAATATTATTTTTCTACTAAAAAAGACTAATTTTCAAGCAAATAGTTATTTTTTTAAGTACATAAATAAATTTTCAATGAAGAAGATAAATTTTCATTCAAGAATATTTATTTTGTTACAAAAAAGAAAATTTTTTAAGAAACATTGTAATTTCCAACACTGAAAAATATCAATTTTAACCCAAAAAAATTTGTTTTAACAGATTAATTAAATTTTTAACTTAAGAAATTAATTTCCAATCATGCAGTTAAATTATCGTCTAAAAAATGTTAATTTTCAATGAAAAAATTCAATTTTGAGTTTAAAACCTTGTTTTTGTGTAAAAAAACTTTAAATTAATATCCAAGGAATTTGATATGATTTCTATTTATTTTAATAATTTTCCACAATTTCAAGAGATTTTAACGAATATCTAGAGAACTTTAAGGAATAAACAAAATAATTTAAATAGATTTCAAAGGTTTTTAAAGGCTTAAACTTATTTGTAAAGGTTGTTACATTTTTAGTTAAAAAAAATTAATTTTCAATAACAAAAAAGTTATTTCTAACAAAAGAAATTAAATTTTAACAAAAAAGATTCATTTTCTACCCGAAAAGAATAATTTTTAAGAAACACAAAAATTTTCAACCAAATATTTCAGTTTTTATGAAAAAAACGAAGAAAGTTAATTTTTTACCAAAAATATATTTTTTTAACAAAATAGATGAATTTATAACTAGAAAAGATAAATTTTTAACAAAAAATGGAATAGTTTAATTTTAAGTTAGAGAAATAAGTTTTTAATCAAATAAAATAAATTTTGAGCGAAATAGTTAAATTTTTAGATAATACAATTATCACTAAAAAAATATGAATTTTCAACCAAAAAGTTTAAGTTTCAATCAACGCGATTCATTTTCTACAAAGAATACAAATTTAGAACAAAGTTAATGAATTTTCAACAAAAATGAAAGAACTTTAAACAAAATATTAAAATTTGTAATACAAAAAAAAAGAACTTTTCACAAAATAGTTAAATTTTCAATCCAAAAAAAAAAACAGAATTTTTAGAAAAATGGTAAAATTTTTAATACAAAGCAAAAGAATTTCCAAGAAAATAGTTAAATCTTCAAAGAAAAAAACGAATTTAAACTAAAAAAGCAAGAACCCATTCTACAAAAAATATGAATTTGGATTAAAGTCTATAAATTTTGAACAACAAAAAAAACAGAACTTTAAAAAAAATAGTTAAATTTTCAATAAAAAAAACAGAATCTTCAAAAAAAAAAGGAAAAGAACTTTTAATAAAACAGTTAAATTTTCAATAGACAAAAAAATAGAAGCTTTAAGAAAATATTAAAATTTTCAATCAAAAGCAAAAGAAATTTTAACAAAATGGTTAAATTTTGAATATAAAAAAAAAATAATTTTCAGGAAAATAGTTAAATTTTCAACCAAATAAATGAATTTTTAACCAAAAAGTTAAATTTTCAATCAACATGATTCATTTTCTACAAAAAATACAAATTTTGAACAAACTTCATGAATTTTCAAGACACAAAAAAATTGTAACAAAACAGTTAAATTTTCAATACAAAAAAAAGATTGTATAAAAAAGTCGTTAAATTTTCAACCAAAAACAAAGGAAATTTTAACAAAATGGTTAAATTTTCAATAAAAAAAAAGAATCTTCAAAAAAAAAGAACTTTTAACAACACAATTAAATTTTCAATCAAAAGCAAAAGAAATTTTAACAAAATGGTTAAATTTTGAATACAAAACAAAATGATTTTTAGGAAAATAGTTAAATTTTCAACCAAAGAAATGAATTTTTAACCAAAAAGTAAAATTTTCAATCAACATGATTCATTTTCTACAAAAAATACAAATTTTGAACAAACTTCATGAATTTTCAAGAAACAAAAAAATTGTAACAAAACAGTTAAATTTTCAATACAAAAAAAAGATTGTATAAAAAAGTCGTTAAATTTTCAACCAAAAACAAAGGAAATTTTAACAAAATGGTTAAATTTTCAATACAAAAAAGAAGAATCTTCAAAGAAATAGTTCAAGTATCAATTTAAGAATTTAATTTTCATCCAAAAAGTTGAATATTCAACCAACATGACCCATTTTCTACAAAAAATATGAATTTGGATTAAAGTTTATAAATTTTGAACAACAAAAAAAAGAATTTAAAAAAAATAGATAAATTTTCAATAAAAAAACAGAATCTTTAAGAAAATATTTAAATTTTCAATCAAAAGCAAAAGAAATTTTAACAAAATGGTTAAATTTTGAATACAAAACAAAATGATTTTCAGGAAAATAGTTAAATTTTCAACCAAAAACAAAGGAAATATTAACAAAATGGTGAAATTTTCAATACAAAAAAAAAAACAGAATCTTCAAAAAAAAGAAAAAGAACTTTTAATAAAACAGCTAAATTTTCAATACAAAAAAAAACAGAATATTTAAGAAAATATTTAAGTTTTCAATCAAAAGCAAAAGAAATTTTAACAAAATAGTAAAATTTTCAATGAAAAAAAGAAGAATTTTCAATAAAATAGTTAAATTTTCAACCAAAGAAATGAATTTTTAACCAAAAAGTAAAATTTTCAATCAACATGATTCATTTTCTACAAAAAATACAAATTTTGAACAAATTTCATGAGTTTTCAAGAAACAAAAAAATTGTAACAAAACAGTTAAATTTTCAATACAAAAAAAAAATTTATAAAAAAGTAATTAAATTTTCAACCAAAATCAAAGGAAATTTTAACAAAATGGTTAAATTTTCAATACAAAAAAGAAAAATTTTCAAAGAAATAGTTCAAGTTTCAATCTAAGAATTGAGTTTTTAAACAAAAAGTTAAATTTTCAATCATTGTTATTAATTTTCTACCAAATAGACGAATTTTCATAAAAAAATTAACAAAATAGATAAATTTTCAATACAAAAACACCGAATTTCCAAAAAAATAGTTCAATTTTCAACCGAAGAAATAAATTTTTAACCAAGAAGAAAAGCTTTTAATCCACAATACTATTTTCTACAAAAAAAGAAGAATTTTTCACGAAATGGTTGAAGTTTCAATCAAAAAGACGAATTTTTATTCGAGAAATTGAAACTAAATTGTGCAGTTTTCAATTTCAAAATGGGTTTTTTACAATTTCAAGAAATTTTAACGAATATCTAGAGAACAGTCAGTTTTATTACAAGGGATTTCTAAGGATTTCAAAAATCTCAAAGGTTTTTTTAAAGGTTTTAATTTATTTAAAAAGATTTCAAATAATTTCAAAAGATTTTGTTTCAAAAAATTCTGGAATAGAGACTATAAAAATTCTTCTAAAAAGATTGTATCTTCTTTTTCGGATGTAAAAATAAATTATTGATCTTTCTCCCATTTTTCATTATTCGTGAAAAAATTAACCTATTTCCCCCTTCATAAAACTATTTTATTAAAATACTTTTTTATGCATACTAATTATTTAAAATTAAAAGTAAAAGTAATATAATTTCGATTGAAAAAAACAACTTTTTGGCTGCAAAATGAAGTACTTGGTGAAAACTTTTTTTTTTGTTGTTAAAAATTCATCATATTAGATGGAAATTGTATTTCCTTGATTGCAAATTTAATAACTTAAAAAAATTCCGTTGCTGTTGTTAGAAATAAAACTGTTTTTATTGAAATTTCTCTATGCTTGGTTGAAAATTGTCCTCTTTTAATCGAAATTTCGTCTTTTTTGGTAAAAAGATTAATCTTGGAAGAAATTTCATCTTTTTGGTTAAAAATGTGTAATTATTTGTTTCGAAAATATTTTTTTTCAGGTATAATCATTTTAGTCGAGCGTTAAAAAATTAATTTCTGTAAAAATGCATTGTTGTTAATTTTTTTTCCTTGAAAATTAATCATTTTAATTTTTAAAAAATGCGCTGTAGTTGAAAATTTAACTATTTTATTTCAAATGAATTTTTTTAACACTATTAGGAAAAAAAAATTAGCTATAAATAATCTGAGATAAAATGGGAAATAATAGTAAATATGATACCTCATAAGAAGAAACATTGAGCCAGCAATTGGCACTGAAAAGAATATTTTCAAGTGCCAGGAGAGCTTGTTCGCATAAATCTGCATTCGAATGAATATCGCGGCTATCCATCCTCGAATTTCCAAGGGAAGGACTATTTTCATACTGACTGTCCCTTAACTTCTTCTGAGACTTCTTGGAAAGGTGATTAGTTTTCTGTACCTGTTTCGAATTATTTGTTTCATTAGAATGGAAATAATTGCAAAAATGGAAACCCTTTAAGGGCATGCGACACAGTGGGATTCCTACATTACCAACCTCTTTTTTCCATTGAACTAAATTTTTTTGTGAACCATAGAACTTTTTTGGTAAATGAAATATCGAACTCAAAATTTCAGGAGAGCATAAGAAGACATTATTCTACGTTTATGTACTGCAT
>NC_046664.1:995236-998213 GCF_010883055.1 Belonocnema kinseyi | reverse complement strand
TAAATTTCAATTTCGAAGGTTAAATTTTAAAAATGTTTAAAGTTCAATTGTAAAAGTTAAATTTTTTAAACTTTTAAATTTCAATTTTACAAACTTTTTACATTTACATTTTTAAAACTTTTAAATTTCAATTGTAAAGGTTAAATTTTTAAAACTTTTAAATTTAAATTTTAAAAGTTAAATTTTTTAAGCTTTTAAATTTTACTTTTAAAAGTTATATTTTAAAGACTTTTAAATTTCAATTTTACAAACTTTTAACAGTTAAATTTTAAAAACTTGTAAATTTCAATTGTAAAAGTTGAATTAAAACTGTTAAATTTCAATTTTACAAACTTTTAACAGTTAAATTTAAAAAACTTTTAAATTGCAATTTTAAAGGTTGAATTTTAAAAACTTTTAAATTGCAATTTTAAAGGTTAAATTTTTAAAACTTTTAAATTAAAATTTTAAAAGTTATATTTTAAAAACTTTTAAATTTCAACTGTAAAAGCTAAATTTTAAAAACTTTTAAATTTTAATTGTAAAGGTTAAATTTTTAAAACTTTTAAATTTAAATTTTAAAGTTATATTTTAAAAACTTTTAAATTTAAATTTTACAAACTTTTAACAGTTAAATTTTGAAAGTTAAATTTTTAAAACTTTTAAATTTAAATTTTAAAAGTTAAATTATAAAAACTTTTAAATTTTAATTTTAAAAATTATATTTTAAAAACTTTTAAATTTCTATTTTACAAACTTTTAACAGTTAAATTAAAAAAAATTTAAACTTCAATTGTAAAAGTTTAATTTTTAAAACTTTTAAATATAAATTTTAGAAACTTTTAAATTGCAATTTTAAAGGTTATATTTTTAAAACTTTTAAATTTAAATTTTAACAGGTATATTTTAAAAACTTTTAAATTTCAATTGTAAAGGTTAAATTTTTAAAACTTTTAAATTTAAATTTTAAAAGTTAAATTATAAAAACTTTTAAATTTTAATTTTAAAAATTATATTTTAAAAACTTTTAAATTTCAATTTTACAAACTTTTAACAGTTAAATTAAAAAAATTTCAATTTCAATTGTAAAAGTTTAATTTTTAAATTGCAATTTTAAAGGTTAAATTTTTAAAACTTGTAAATTTAAATTTTAACAGGTATATTTTAAAAACTTTTAAATTTCAATTTTAAAAGTAATATTTTGAAAACTTTTAACAGCTAAATTTTAAAAACTTTTAAATTTTCAATTTTATAGATTACATTTTAAAAACTTTTAAATTTAAATTTTAAATGTTATATTTTAAAAACTTTTAACAGTTAAATTTTAAAAACTATTAAATTTCAATTTTAAAGATTAAATTTAAAAAAATTTTAAATTTCAATTTTGAAAGTTAAATTTTTAAAACTTTTAAATTAAAATTTTAAAAGTTATATTTTAAAAACTTTTAAATTAAAAAAAGTTTTTTTTTATAAGTTTTATGGTTAAATTTTGGGTTAAAAAAATGTAATTTAAGAAATAAAAAACGAATTTTCAAGAAATCACTTTAATTGTCAGCAATAGCTGAAGAATGTTAGATTAACTAAAAACTTAAATTAATTTTCAACACTTAAAAAATATTATCATTAGAAAACTGGAAATTGTGTTTAAAAAAATACAGTTTAGCCCCTCCTTAAATGTAAATAAAAATTAAATTTTCATTAAATTACATACCTGAGATCGTTCGCAAACTTCCGGATAATGATGTAGAAGTACAGCAATCAGATAATACGTGGCTCCACATCTTCTTTCCGGTTTCATGCTGCTGATCAAATACACGAATTGTTTAACATTTTGCATAGATATTTGTTTATGCAATTCCGGCATTTCCTTGCCAGTGACTGCCAAAGCGGCCAGAACTTTACAGGCAATTGTCAGATCGGAAATATTGCTTTGGGCACTCTCCAGTGTCTGAGTTGCTTTTGTCATCCATAAGGCTCCATATTTCAGTAAAGACTCTCTAGAAAGTCTTGGTAGAATTTCAAAAAGGAATTTTAATCCCCCAGTACGAGTGTGTGCTTTATTACACTTTGTGTTGATTGACGTTATAATTATATTTTCTATTGAATCCATCTGGAAGGAAAGCTCTAATAATATTCTGAGAGCAGTTATTATTTTGAGAAATTTCATTCAAAATAATTTGAAATTAAAATTCTTCAACGTCGAATATTCAAATCTAAGTACGGAATTCTTGGAAATTAAAAAATGCAGAATTCAAGGATCAAATTTGGATAACACAAATGAGGTCGAGAAATCTAAACCTGTCTGGAATTCGTGAAACAAAAATTCCTCGACTTTTCCAGACAAAAAATACATTTTTTAGGTTCCTTTTTTTATAGAAAAAAATTATGGTGAGTTATGCCGCCTAATCTCACGCGCATTTTTAACAAAAAGGGATTAGTTTTTGACAGAATTGTTGAATTTTTTATAAGATTTATTAAATTTGAATCAAGTAGTTGAATTTTTAAATAGAGACATGAATTATAAACCAATAAGAATAATATTATAATGAGGACAAATGTTTAAAAATGTAGTTGAATTTTCGACTAAAAAATATCAATTTACCATTAAAAACGGAATATATGTTTTTCCGGTTTCGTAAAAATTGTTTACGATCAATGAAATTTAAAAAAATTGAACTCTATTCTAAACATTTGTTCAATTTAAGTAATAAAAAATAAACATCAAATTAAAGCATTCAAAGTGGATCTCTTGAATTTAAAACTTTTAAAATAAAAATTTTAAGTTTTTAAAATTTAACTTTTAAAATTGAAATTTAAAACTTTTTAAAATTTAATCTTTAAAATTGCAATTTTAAAGTTTTTAAAATTTAACCTTTAAAATTGAAATTTGAAATTATTAAAAATTTAACTTTTACAATTGAAATTTAAAAGTTTTTAAAATATAACTTTTAAAATTTAAACTTAAAAGTATTAAAAATTTAACCTTTAAAATTGCAAT
>NC_046664.1:982260-995136 GCF_010883055.1 Belonocnema kinseyi | reverse complement strand
TCTGAAACTTCGCAGATGTATTCAAAAATAGTTAAAGAAGTTATAATAAAAATTTCAGCTTTTTAGCATGGATTTCGTTTCACGCTAAAACCACCTTAAAGCAGCCTCCTGGAATTCTTAATTGAAAACCAACTACGTCTATTTGTTTTCCAACTTTTTCTCTTTTAAAAAGTATTACTTTGTTGTTAATATTAACTGTGAATAATGTAAATTATTTAATATAATCCAAAACAACATCTGAGTAGTTTAGATAATTAATTTTAACAATCTGATTGTTAAAATCAAACTAAGCTTTCAAAATAATTTGCAATAAATGTTGATTTTAACTAAAAATGATTAAATTATGTTTTTTAAAGAATAATTTACTGAAAATATAAATTATTTTACAGTTTTCGATTACTGTAATTTAATAGAATAAAGCTTTTTGAGAGGGAAATTTTTATAATTTTTTAGTAACTTTTTTAATCTTATAATTCTATATTTTTTATTTTTTATTAGCACACAGAAAATAAGACTTTGGGAAAGTTCAAAATTATTAATATTTTATTTTAAAAGGTTAGTTTTAAGTTTTGAAGATTTTAAAATATATTGAAAAAGAATCTTAATAAGAATAAAAAAAAAATGAAAACGAAACGTACATTTTTTTTAAATTCAAACAAAAAATGATAAGCCTTTCAAGAATTTTTGTAGGTTTTAAGATAATAATAAAATTGCCTCAAGATTTATGCTCAAATTTCAAATAATTTTTTTATTTTAAAAAGGGACTCTAAAAGAGAATTGAATCAGAGTTACAAAAATACAAAAAAATTCTACTGTGCTTAATAAATATTTAAAAGTATTCAAACAATTCAAAATTAATTTAAAACATGTGAAAAATTTCATTTTTTTTAAAAGTAGATTGTTGAAGATTTTGAAAAAAGTTGAACTAAAATTACAAAAGTTTTCAGGAGAATGAAAAAAAAATTCTTTAAATTTTCTGAAAAATGTTTTTTTTTTGGAAAAATTAACTAGGATAATGTTCTAAAAGATTTCAAAGTATTTCCAACAAGTTTTCAAAAAATAATCTGAATGATTTTAAGCCACATTTTTTTCTTTATAAAATATTAAGACTAATTCGAAAAAATTTTTAAGACATTTAGAGGGTTTTGAAGTCTTAAAAATATTTAAAAAAATGGTAATTTGAAAGTTACAAAAATTTTGAGAAAACTGTAGATTTTTGCAATTTTGTAAAAAAGCTTTTTATGAATTTGGAAAGGTTGGGAGAAAATTAAACAATATTTTCGAAATTTTTAGGAAAATGTAAAGTTATTTTCTAGAAGATTTTAACACAATTTTTTTGGATTTTGCAGAATTTTTTGAAAATTGTAGTTTAAAAAATTTCGAGAGTAAAAAATTAGTTAAAGTTATACATTGTAAACCAATTTAATTAATTAAATATAAATAATATATGATATAATAATAATAATTAATAAAACATGAATTAATATAACTTAATAAAAAAATTAAAATATTTTTAATCAAGTAATTCATTTGGAATAAAAATTCGACTGTTACATTTTTGATTCAGAATCAATTTTTATAATTGAAAATTTATTTAGTTTGTTGCCTTTGATGGTAGAAAATGAATCCTTTTGGTTGAAAATATACCTGTTTTGTTGAAAAATTAACAAAGTTATTAATATTTTTTTTTTTATTAACAATTTATCATTGGCATTGAAATTTTATTTATTTGGTTGAAAATTATTTAGTTTTTAGTTGAACGACTTTATTACAAATTCAATATTTCTATCGAAGGTTAATAATTTTAGTCGCAAATTCAAATGTATTTTGTTGAAAATTCGTTCGTTTCTTTTTTGTTTTTGAGTTGAAAATTATTTTTGGTTTTGTTTAAAATTCGATTGCTTTATATTTTGCTTAAAATTTCATCTCTTTTGGTAGAAATGTTATCATTATGGTTGAAGATTCAAATATTTAATTGCAAATTCATTTCTGAGGTTGAAAAATTAAATTCTTGATCAAAAATTCATTTCTTTCTTTGAAAATTTATCGGTTTCAATTGAAAATTAGTCTTTTTTTTTAAATAAAAAATTAATCTTCTTGGTTGAAAATATACATTTTTTCTCGAAAATCAACTATTCGCTAAAAAATCATGTGTTGGGTTGAAAAATATCTTTCTAGTTGGAAAATCAACTACTTGGTTAAAAATTCATATTTTTGGTTTAAGATTCATCATTTTTGTGGAAAATTGATTTCTTTGGTTGAAAATTTAAATATTTTTTAAAACTTAAAATTTTTTTTTGGAATTTCGTCTTTGTTTCGTTGAAAATTAAATTTTTTACCTTAAAATGAACTTTTCTATTTTTAAATTGAAAATTCATATCTTTTAGTAAAAAAAATTCATCTCCCGGGTTGAAATTTCAACTATTTAGTTAAAAATCCATTTCTTTGTTTGAAGGTTCATCGTGTTAGATAAAAATTTAATTCTTTGGTTAAAAATGTCTTTTTTTATTATTTTTTTTTTGTAACAGATAATTTAATTACCTATTCCAGTTTTTGAAAAAAAATTTATTACTTTTATATGAAAATTCATGTTTTTTTCATTCATAATTTTAGTTAAACAATTATTTCTTCAGTTGAAAATTTGGTTAAAAATTAATTTCTTTGGTTGAAAATGTATCGCCTTTAAATGAAAATTTATGTATTTTCATAGATTCATCATTTTAGTTGAACATTTATTTCTTTGGTTTAAAATTTAACTATTTTTTGCAAAATTAGTATTATTGCTTTGTTGAAAATTAATCATTTTAGTTAAAAATGTATTTTTCTGGTCGAAAACTGAATTATTGTTTCGATTTGTTTTTATTTTGTTTTAAAATTAATTTTTTTACTAAAAACTTAATTATTATATTTTCAGTTGAAAATATGTCTTTTTGTTTAAAAATTATTAGTTTTTTTTGTTGAAGATTCATAATTTCAGTCAAAAATTCATTTCTCTGATTGAAAATTTAACTATTTTGCTAAACAAAATTTTTTTTTTGTTCTTAATTAATTTTTTAAACTGAAAATTCAAATATTCTATTTTTAGCTGAAAAATTGCCTTTTTTAATTAAGAATTTAATTATTTGATTGAAAAATTAACAATTTTAATTGAAAATTCTTATTTTTTATTCAAAAAAGTTCCCCTTGGAAAAAATTTCATGTTTTTGGTTAAAAATGTAACTATTTTGTTAAAAATTCTTCTTTTTTTAATGGTTACAAATCCATTTTTTTAACTCAAAATTAAATTACTCTATTTATGGTAGAAAGTTTATGTATTTTTTTTAAAATACGTATTTTAAAAAAAAATTTTTTTGAATTGAACTGTTTTTCATTTTTAATTGAAATCAATTTTCGTTAAATATAAAAATTTAATGTTCTTGATTCAAAAATCCTCTGTTTGGTAAAAAATTCGAATTTTTGGTTGAAGATTCATAATTTTACTGCAAAATTTTTGCCTTTGTTTGCAAATTCAACTATTTTTCTAATTTTTTTTTCGTTTGTAAGTGAAGTTTTTAAACTGAAAATTGATGCATTATATTTTTAGTTGAAAATGTTCCCTTTTTAGTTGATAATTCAGCTATTTGCTTGAAAATTCATAATTTTTTATGAAATATTGAAATATTTAGTCAAAATTTCGTTGTTTTCTCGTTGAAAATTAAGCTTTTGATTTGAAAATGCATTACTATAGTTAAAAATTTTACTATTTTATTGAAAAAAAATTTTGAATTAATTTTTCAAACTATTTTTTAACTATTTTTTTAACTATTTTTTTATAATTCAACTATTTGGTTGAAAATTAATCGTTTTGATAAAAAATTGGATTATTTTGTTAAAAATTCGTTGTTTTCCCGTCAAAAATGAAGCATTTGAGCTAAAAATTTATTATTGCAGTTAAAAATTTAACCATTTCATTTAAAATTCTTGTTTTTTGTCATTAATTTTTTTGCTGAAAAATGAAGTACTTGGTTAGAACTTGATTTTTTTGGTTTAAAGATTCATCATATTAGATGAAAATTTTATTTCTTTGATTGCAAATTTAATTATTTTGTTGAAAAATCTGTTGCAGTGGTTAGAAATAAAACTTTTTTTTATTGAAAATTCAAGTATTTTATGCTTGGTTGAAAATTTTTCTTTTTTAGTTGAAATTTTGTCTTTTTTGGTAAAAAATTAATTTTGGAAGAAAGTTCATCTTATTGGTTAAAAATAGAATTATTTTTTCGAAAATTATTATTTTTCTGTATCAAAATTAATCATTTTAGTGGAAGATTCATTACTTTGGTTAAAAATTAATTTTTTTAACGGAATTGAAGAATTTTATTTTGGGTAGAAAAGTTACCTTTTTTCTTTGATAAATTCAAAATTTAACTACTATATAGTTAAAAGTTGAACTATTTTATTATAAATTTATTTTATTAGCTGAAAATGTAACTGTTTCAGTTTTGGTAGAAATTAAATGAATTTTCTTAAAAATTCCACTCTTTTTGTCTAAATATTAACTAGATATTACATTTTTCCTTAAAAATTCATATTTTTTGGTTGAAATGCAACCATTTTTTTGAAAAAATGTATCCTTTAAAGGAGAAAATTCAGGTATTTAACTGAAAATATATCTTTTAGGTAGAAAAATGAACCACTTGGTGAAAAAATCAACTTTTTTGTTTGAAGATTCACTATTTTAGTGGCAAATTTATTTATTGAAAATGTAACAATTTTGTTAAAATTTTGTTGCATACTAATTTTTTCAAACTCTAAAAGTATTCTAATTTTAGTTAAAAAATTACGTTTTTAGTTGAAAAATCAAGTAATTGGTTACAATTTTATTTTATTATTTTTTTTTGTAAAAAAAAAACAAGTAAGAAAATGTAAATCTTCGGTTAAAAAATTTAACAATTTTATTAAAAATTATGTTGCTGCTAGAAATTAAACTTTTTTATTGAAAATTCAAGTACTATATGTTTAGTTGAAAATGTTCTTTTTTTTAGTTGAAATTTTGTCTTTTTTGGTAAAAAATTAATCTTGGAAGAAAGTTCATCTTATTAGTTGAAAATGTAATTATTTTTTCGAAAAATACTATTTTTTTGAATTAGGATTAATCATTTTAGTCAAAGATTCATTACTTTGATTAAAAATTAATTTTTTTAACTGGAAATTAAAGTATTTTATTTTTGTAGAAAAGTTTTCTTCTTATGTTGATAAATTCAAAAATGAACTATTTTTGATGAAGATTAGTCATTTAAATTGAAGATTTTGAAGACTTTAATTCAAAACTTTCATTAAAAATTAATTTTTGAAACTGAAAATTAAAGTATTTTATTTTTTCTCGAAGTTTTTTTTTCTTTTTTGATACTTCAACTATTTTGTTGAAAATTCGTCCTTTTTGGGAAAAAGTTAATTTTTTTTATTAGATTTATTATTTTTTATCGTAAGAATTTTTGAATTATTACAAATCCCCTTAACTTTAAATCGTTTATTTTGTTTAAAATTCATTGTGTTTTTTATTGAAAATTAATCATTTAAATTTTGAGAAATGTACTATATGGTTAAAAATTTTACTATTTTATTGAAAATTCATCTTTTTTATTTTTGATGAAAACTAATCATTTAAATTGAAGATTTTGAAGACTTTAGTTGAAAACTTTCATTAAAAATTAATTTTTGAAACTGAAAATTAAAGTATTTTATTTTTTCTCGAAGTTTTGTTTTCTTTTTTGAAAATTCAACTATTTGGTTGACAATTCGTCATTTTTGGGAAAAGTTAATTTTTTTATTAGATTTATTATTTTTGATCGTAAAAATTTTTGAATTATTACAAATCCCCTTAACTTTAAATCTTTTATTTTGTTTAAAATTCATTGTGTTTTTTATTGAAAATTAATCATTTAAATTTTGAGAAATGTACTATATGGTTAAAAATTTTACTATTTTATTGAAAATTCTATTGTTTTTAATAATTCAATTTTTTTATTGAAAATTCATCTTTTTTTATTTTTGATGAAGATTAATCATTTAAATTGAAGATTTTGAAGACTTTAGTTGAAAACTTTCATTAAAAATTAATTCTTGAAACTGAAAATTAAAGTATTTTATTTTTTCTCGAAGTTTTTTTTCTTTTTTGATGATTCAACTATTTTGTTGAAAATTCGTCCTTTTTGGGAAAAAGTTAATTTTTTTTTATTAGATTTATTATTTTTGATCGTAAGAATTTTTGAATTACGATTTTACAAATCCCCTTAACTTTAAATCCTTTAATGTAATTTGGAAATCAGCCCCTATTGAAATTAACAATTTTTCGTTAAAAATATTTTTGCCTGAAAAAAAGAAAAATTTCACTTACCGTTAAAAGGACAGTATTCTTGATAACTTTGATTTCCCTGAAAATATGAGGCAGAATATATTTCGTAACTGATTCTACGCCTGAGAGCGTTCCTGTATTTGTCAACCAGACAGATAGAGTTTTGTAAACAGAAAGTCGGACATTTTTGAATGGCTTGCAGAGACTCAGTGTCGACTGATCTTGTGAAACTTTCTCAGTCCAGTCAAGCGTTTGTTGTACGAGTTTCAGGATTGTATTTGAAAATGGTATCAGTTCCTTTTTAAACCTAAACATTTTTCTTATTTAATTTAACAAATAATAAATTTAAAAAAAAAAAACAGTCAGGATGTCTATCCAACGGATTCCGGAACGGATCTAACCCGGAATTTTAATTCCTTTATCAATTTTTCTGTTCCAAATCAGATTTTTAATGATTTTTGGAAAATTCTTCATTCCAGATCAAAATTTTAATTATTTTTAGAAAATCCTTTGTTCTCGATATGAGCAATAATTTTTTCACTCGAAAATGCGGGGGTTTAATTCAAAATTATGTATAAATTGCTTCAAAAATTTTCCGTTCCAACTGAAAATTATCAAATTTTTTTGAAAAATTTCATCTTTTAAATCAGAAACATAATTTTTTCAAAAATTCTCTGAACCAATTCAAAATTATATATAAATTACTTCGAAAATTTCCTGTTCTATCTGAAAATTATCATTTTTTTAAAGGGTTCCCTCTTCCAAATCGGAATAATAATGATTTTTAGAAAATTATTTGTCCCAGATCTGGATTAGGTTTTTTTTTTTTTTGAAAATTCTTTGATCCAATTCAGAATAAACATCATTATATTTTTTTTTTGAATTCAGGTCTAACTCAGCATTATAAATCTTTTGGAAAATTTCCTAATTAAACTGAAAATTAACATTATTTTCCAAAATTTCCGCTGCCAAATCAGAATTATAATTAATGTTCGAAAATTCTTTGCTCTCGAGCTGAACAATCATTTTTTTCGAAAATTCGGTGATTCAATTCAAAATTACGAATAAAATGATTCGAAAATTTTCCGATCCAACTGAAAATTACCAAATTTTTTTCAAAAATTTCATCTTCTAAATAAGAATAATAATTATTTTTAAAAAATTCTTTGTTCCAGATCGGAATTACAATTTTTATAGAAAATTCTTTGATCCAATTCAAAATTACATATAAATTCTAAAAAAATTTGTTGTTCCAATCGAAAATTATTTTTTATTTTCCAAAATTTCCTATTCCCTGAGTCAACTGAAAAATTTTGAAAAAAAATTTTTTTTAGAATTTTTTGTTCCAGATCTGAAATATTCTTTTTTTTTAATTCTCTGATCCAATTCAGAATAAACTTCATTGTACTTCTTTTTTTTCAAATGCAGGTCTAACTCAGCATTATAATTCTTTTGGAAAATTTCCTAATTAAACTGAAAATTATCAATATTTTCAAAAATTTCCGCTACCAAATCAAAAATATAATTAATTTTCGAAAATTCTTTGCTCTCGAGCTGAACAATAATTTTTTTCGAAAATTCGGTGATTCAATTCAAAATTACGAATAAAATGCTTCGAAAATTTTCCGATCCAACTGAAAATTACCAAATTTTTTTCAAAAATTTCATCTTCTACATAAGAATAATAATTATTTTTAAAAAATTCTTTGTTCCAGATCGGAATTGCAATTTTTATCGAAAATTCTTTGATCCAATTCAAAGTTACATACAAATACTAAAAAAATTTCTTGTTCCAATCGAAAATTATTTTTTATTTTTCCAAATTTCCTATTCCCTGAGTCAACTGAAAAATTTTGAAAACAATTGTTTTTTAGAATTTTTTCATTATTTTCCAAAATTTCCGCTGCCAAATCAGAATTATAATTAATGTTCGAAAATTCTTTGTTCTCGATCTGAATAATATTTTTTTAGAATATTCTGTAATTTAATTCAAAATTACACAATTAATTAATTAACCAATTAAAAAGGATCCATTTGGAAACAACAATGGAATATTTAAGTTTTTATTTTAAAAAGTTAACTTTTAAACAAAACAATACAATTCTAAGAAAATGGTTCAATATTTAACCAAATAGATAAATTTTCAATTAAAAAATATAAAGTTTCAACCAAAAATAGAATAGTTCAATTTCAAAATTTAAAAAACGACCAATTTTCAACCAAATTTATGAATCTTCAGAAATTTCTTTTAACAAAGTAGTACAATTGTAAAAAAAAATTAATTTTCATCAAAATCCACAAATTTTCAACGAAAAAGTTCAATATTTAACGAAATAGTTGAATTTTCAACTACAAAATATTAATTTACAGCCAAAAATGGAACAGTTCAATTTTTAGATCAAAAACTAATTTTCAACCGTAAAAAACGAATTGTTAATAAATTAGTTAAATTTTTAAATAGATAAATGTTAAAAAATAAATTTTTAAAATTTAGTTCTACTTTAAAATATATTTTAATTAACAAAAAAAATATTTTCAACAGCAAAAGATAAATTTTCCATAAAAAATGAAATAGTTAAATTTTGAGTTAAAAAATCTAATTATCAACCACAAAAATACAAATTTCCAACAAAATGTAAGATATTTAACCAAATAGATGAATTTTCAATTAAAAAACATCCACTTGAAATAATAAATACAGTATTTTATTTTCCAGTAAAAAATTCAAATTTTCAATCAAATACATGAATTTTCAACATATAATTGCTTCGAAAAATTTCTTATTTAAGACAAAATTATCATCTTTTCAAAAATTCTCTGATCAAATTCAGAATAAACTTCATTGTACTTCTTTTTTTTGGGGGAAAAATTGGTTAATTAAACTAAATATTACAATTATTTACCAAAATTTCCTCTGCCAAATCCGAATTATAATTAGTTTTAGAAAATTTTTTGTTCCAGATTTGAATAATAATTTTTTTTCTTACATTGTCTTTTCCAATTTAAAATGACATATATAATTGCTTCGAAAATTTTCCATTCTATCTGAAAATTATCATCTTTTTTCCAAAAGTTCCCTTTTCCAAATCAGAATTATAATTATTTTTAGGACTTTCATTCTCCCAGATATGAATTGAAACTTTTTTTCGAAAATTCTCTGATCCAATTCCGAATAAACTTAATTGAACTTCTCTTTTGAATTCAAGGTTTTGAAATTATTTTGGAAAATCCCCTAAATCAACTGAAAATTATAATTTTTTTCAAAAATTTTCGATTTGAAACTAGAATTTTAGTAATTTTTGGAAAATTCTTTGCTCTAAATTTAAATTATAATTTTTATCGAAAATTCTCTTATCTAATTTAAAATAACTATTAAAATTTATCCGAAATTTTCTTGTCACAACTGAAAATTATAATTTTTTTTTTTTCAAAAATGTCCTCTTTAAAATCAGTGCATATACAAGTGCTTCAAAAAATTGTCTGTGCCAACCGAAAATATTAATTATTTTCAAAACCTTCCTCTGCCAAATCAGGATTATAATTATTTTGATAAAATTCTTTGATCCAGATCTGGATTATAATTTTTTTTCGAAATTCTATAATCCAATTAAAAAGTACATAATTAATTAATTATTTAAAAAGGATCCATTTGCAACAAAAAATTGAATATTTCAGTTTTTAATTTAAAAAATTAATTTTGAAACATAACAATAAAATTTTAATAAAATAGCTTAATATTTAACCAAATAGTTAAATTAAAAATGAAAAATATAAAGTTTCAACCAAAAATAGAATAGTTCAATTTCACGTTTAAAAAAATGAATATATATTTTTTAATAGTTAAATTTTCAAGCAAATCGATGAATCTTCAAAAAAAAATTTAACCAAAAAAACAAACAATTTTTAACAAAATTCATGAACTTTTAATTAAACAAGAAAAATTTTCAACAAAAAATGGAAAAGTTACGATTTTAGCATAAAAAAACAACTAATTTTCAAAAAGAAAATGAAATTTTTAACAAAATAGTTAAATATATAACCAAATAGTTGAATTGTCAACTAAAAAAAATACATTTTCAACCAAAAATGGAATAATTTAATTTTCAGGTTAAAAACTAATTTTTAAACGTAAGAAAACCTATTTTTAATAAATTAATTAAATTTTCAAATAGAAAAATCTGCATAAAAAGTTTTAGCAATAGTTAAATTTTTATTTAAAAGAAACTAATTATCAATGACAAGAAAGCAAATTTTCAACAAAATAGTTAAATATTTCAACAGATAGTTGAATTTTCAAATAAAAAACTTTCACTTGTAACCAAAAATACAGTATTTTATTTTCCAGTAAAAAATTCAAATTTTCAATAAAATACGTGAATGCACTCTTCCAAGTCATAATAAGCATTTTAATTTTTTTGGAAAATTGCCTCATTATACTGAAAATTATAATTATTTGCAAAAATTTCCCTTCTAAATCAGAATTACAATTAGTTTTCGAAAATTCTCTGATCCAGTTTTGAATAATAATTTTTTTTCGAAAATTCTCTGAACGAATTCAAAATTACATACAAATGTTTCGAAAATTTTCTGTTCCAACCGATAACTATATTTTTTTCAAACATCTCATCAGGAAAAATTAGGATTATAATGATTTTTAGAAAACTCTTTGCTCCAATTCTAAATTATAATTTTGTTTTAAAAACTCTCTGATCCCATTTAAAATTACATACAAACTGCGTCGCAAATTTTCTGTTCCAACTTAAAATTATTATTATTATTATTTTTTTTTGAAAAATTCCCTCTTCTAAATAAAAATAATAATTATTTTTAGAAAATCTTTGTTCCAGATTTAAATGATAATTTTTTTTCCTCAAAATTCTTGGATCGAATTCAAAATTACATACAATTGCTTCAAAAAATTTGCTGTTCTCACCGAAAATTACAATTATTTTCGAAAATTTCCTCTTCCAAATCAGAATTATAAAGATGTTTAGAAAATTCTTTGATTTAATTTAGAAGTAAATATAAATGCTTTGAAAATCTTCCTACTCTAAGCCAAAATTATCATTTTTATCGAAAATTCTCTGATTCAATTCAAAATATACTTCATTGTACTTCTTTTTTTTAAATCCAGAGCTAAAAAAGCATTATAATTCTTTTGGAAAATTCCCTGAAACAACTAAAAATTAACATTTTTTCAAAAATTCTCTATTTTAAACTAGAATTTAGTCTTTTTCGAAAATTCTTTGTATCAGATCTGAACTGAAAATTTTTTTTAATTTTCTAATCCAATTAAGAATAAACTTTAATGTAATTTTTTTTGAATCCAGGTCTAAAAAAGCATTATAATTCTTTTGGAAAGTTCCCTAAATTAACTGAAAATTATGATTCTCTTCAAAAATGTCCTCTGTCAACTCAGAATTATAATTATTTTTATAAAACTCTTTGTCCAAGACCTAAATCAATTTTTTTTTCAAAAATTGTCTTATCCAATTCAGAATATACTTCACTGTACTTCTTTTTTTAATCCAGGTCTAAAAAAGCATAATAATTCTTTTGGAAAATTCCCTGAATCAACTGAAAAGTATTTTTTTTTCAAAAATTCTCTATTTCAAACTAGAATTATAATAATTTTTAGAAAATTTATTGTGTCAGATTTGAAATATATTTTTTTTTCTCAAAAAATTTTGATCCAATTTAAAATCACATATAAAAGGTTAAAAAATATCCCGTTTAAACTGAAAATTATCATATTTTTCAAAAATTTTCTTTTCCAAATCAGAATCATAATTATTTTTAAAAAAGTTTTTGCTTCAGATCTAAAAAATTTTTTCGAAAATTTTGTGGTCCAGTTCAGAAAATAGTTCATTTTAATTTTTTTTTAATCCAGGTGTAACACAGCATTATAATTCTTTTGGAAAATTTCCTGAACCAACTGAAAATTATGATTCTCTTCAAAAATGTCCTCTGTCAAATCAGAATTATAATTATTTTGATAAAACTCTTTGTCCAAGACCTAAATAAATTTTTTTTTTCAAAAATTGTCTTATCCAATTCAGAATATACTTCACTGTACTTCTTTTTTTAATCCAGGTCTAAAAAAGCATAATAATTCTTTTGGAAAATTTCCTGAATCAACTGAAAAGTATTTTTTTTTTCAAAAATTCTCTATTTCAAACTAGAATTATAATAATTTTTAGAAAATTTATTGTGTCAGATCTGAAATATAAGTTTTTTTGAAAACGTCATGATCCAATTCAAAATTAAATATAAAAGGTTCAAAAATACTTGATTGAAATTCAAAAAAATATCATTTTTTCAAAAATTTTCTTTTCCAAATCAGAATTATAATTATTTTTATAAAACTCTTTGTCCAAGACCTAAATAAATTATTTTTTTCAAAAATTGTCTTATCCAATTCAGAATATACTTCATTGTACTTCTTTTTTTAATCCAGGTCTAAAAAAGCATCATAATTCTTTTGGAAAATTCCCTGAATCAACTGAAAAGTATTTTTTTTCAAAAATTCTCTATTTCAAACTAGA
>NC_046664.1:981148-982160 GCF_010883055.1 Belonocnema kinseyi | reverse complement strand
TTCAAAATTAAATATAAAAGGTTAAAAAATACTTGATTGAAATTCAAAAAAATATCATTTTTTCAAAAATTTTCTTTTCCAAATCAGAATTATAATTATTTTTATAAAACTCTTTGTCCAAGATCTAAATAAATTTTTTTTTTTCAAAAATTCTCTTATCCAATTCAGAATATACTTCACTGTACTTCTTTTTTTAATCCAGGTCTAAAAAAGCATAATAATTCTTTTGGAAAATTTCCTGAATCAACTGAAAAGTATTTTTTTTTTCAAAAATTCTCTATTTCAAACTAGAATTATAATAATTTTTAGAAAATTTATTGTGTCAGATCTGAAATATAAGTTTTTTTGAAAACGTCATGATCCAATTCAAAATTAAATATAAAAGGTTAAAAAATACTTGATTGAAATTCAAAAAAATATCATTTTTTCAAAAATTTTTCTTTTCCAAATCAGAATTATAATTATTTTGATAAAACTCTTTGTCCCAGACCTAAATAAATTATTTTTTTCAAAAATTGTCTTATCCAATTCAGAATATACTTCATTGTACTTCTTTTTTTAATCCAGGTCTAAAAAAGCAACATAATTCTTTTGGAAAATTCCCTGAATCAACTAAAAAGTTTTTTTTCAAAAATTTTTTATTTCAAACTAGAATTATAATAATTTTTAGAAAATTCTTTGTAGCAGATCTGAAATATAAGTTTTTTTGAAAATGTCATGATCCAATTCAAAATTAAATATAAAAGGTTAAAAAATACTTGATTGAAATTCAAAAAAATATCATTTTTTCAACAATTTTCTTTTCCAAATCAGAATTATAATTATTTTTATAAAACTCTTTTGCCCAAAACCTGAATAAAAATTTTTTTTATTTCTCTTATCCAATTCAGAATATACTTCATTGTATTTATTTTTTTAATCCAGGTCTAAAAAAGCATCATAATTCTTTTGGAAAATTCCCTGAATCAACTGAAAAGTATTTTTTTTCAAAAATTCTCTATTTCAAACTAGA
>NC_046664.1:969219-981048 GCF_010883055.1 Belonocnema kinseyi | reverse complement strand
TGATTGAAATTCAAAAAAATATCATTTTTTCAACAATTTTCTTTTCCAAATCAGAATTATAATTATTTTTATAAAACTCTTTTGCCCAAAACCTGAATAAAATTTTTTTTTAATTCTCTTATCCAATTTAGAATATACTTCATTGTACTTCTTTTTTTAATCCAGGTCTAAAAAAGCATAATAATTCTTTTGGAAAATTCCCTGAATCAACTGAAAAGTTTTTTTTTCCAAAATTTTCTATTTCAAACTAGAATTATAATAATTTTTAGAAAATTCTTTGTAGCAAATCTGAATAATAAGTTTTTTTGAAAATGTCATGATCAAATTCAAAATTAAATATAACAGGTTAAAAAATATCCGATTGAAATTCAAAAAAATATCATTGTTTCAAAAATTTTCTCTTCCACATCAGAATTAAAATTATTTCTTATAAAAAAAAGTCTTTTCTTCAGATTTAAAAACTTTTATCAAAAATTTTCTGATCCAATTCAGAAGATACTTTATTGCAATTTTTTTTATCCAGGTCTAACTCAGCATTATAATTTTTTTTGCAAATTTTTTAATCCAATTCAGAATTACATATATTTGCTTCGAAAATTATTTCTACGAAAAAGGTGCACTTTAAATTTAAAAAAATAAAAAATGGTTTCTCCATCGAAAAAGATGACTTTTGCACAAAACAGTTGATTTTTCAACCAAATAATTAAATTTTCAATAAAAAAAATATCGAATTTCCGGTAATTTCCAAGTTTTCCCAGTCAGATAGACACCCTGATTTCGGATTTTGTAGTAAAATAAAACAAAAACATACCCTTCAATCAATGCGCTGAGGACCTGCAATAAGCTCACGTGCAATTTTGGTAACATGAAAAACAAAATTTGCCCCGTGATCGAACTCTCCTTTCCTAAATTAAAAGGTGTAATGGCCAAGCCTCTGCACAAAACTTGTAAAATATCTGTGGGCGAAACAGAATTCTTTTCTCCACAGCCACTGCAAAATTAAAAATATTTACAAGAGTTACATCAAAGACAGGAAATTTTTTCGTCAATTCCCGTACGAAAAAAATATTGTAGGGACTTTTTTAAAGAAAATAGAGGAATACATTCTCTTTAATTAAATAAATGTAGATATAACATTAAATTCAATGCAAAAGGCTGTAAATTCCTAAGATTATAGGTCGAAATGTATTTTATTTTCAAGAAAAAAGACGAATTTTCATCTTAATTTTTGAACTAAAAAAAATTAAAACCACATAGTTGCACTGTCAAGAAAATTAGATAAATTTTCGACAAAATAATTGAATTTGAAACGAAAAAAACTGATTTTTTAAACTAAATTAATGGATTTTTTAAGAAAGATTAAACTTCATCCAAAAATAGTTGGATTTTCAACCACAGAGATGAATTTTCAAGCAAAAAAAAAACTAATTTCTTTAAAAACATTTAAAATTTTTAACAAAAAATGTTGAATTTACGAATTAGTAAACTTTAAACAAATATTTGCAGTTTTGACTATTCTATTTTTTGTTGAAAATTGGTATTTTTATTTATTTATTTATATGTTATTTATTTTATATAATTTTTATTTAAATTTGAATATTCTAAACGAAAAGGCGAATTTTGATACAGTTGAATTTTTAACAAATAAGTTAATTTTCAACCAAAAAAATAAGCTTTTAATTTTTAAAAACGATCCATTTTTACCTAAAAATGAATGACTTAATTCTTCAGTCAATATGAAATGAATGTATGAAAAAACACTATTTTTCAATAACATAATTATTTTCAGTCTAATTAATCAATCTGAATATAAAATTTGATAAAGTAGTTCCATTTTAAACCAATCAGTGGAATTTTCAACCAAAAAAAGACAATTTTTAACAAAATACATGAATTTTTAACTAAAAAACATAAATTTTCAACAAAAAATGAAATAGTTAAGGTTTAAGTTAAAAAAACCCTATTTTACAGCAATAAAATTTCAATATTCTACAAAATATTTGAATTTTCAATAAATAATTCGAATTTAAAAAAAAAAACATGTATTTGTAACGAAAAAACATCAAGTTTCAACCAAAAATAGAATATTTGAATTACAAGTTAACTTTTTTTTTTTTAATAGCTAATTTTTCAATCAAATCGACGAATCTTCAAAAAAAAAAAAAATTTTTTTAACAAGTTAGATCCACTTAAACCAAGCAGTTTAATTTTCAACTAAAAAATATCGATTTTCAACCAAAAATGGAATAGATCAATTTTCAGATAAAAAAAATAATCAGCCATAAGAAAACGAATTTTTTATAAAATAGTCAAATTTCCAATAAAATAGATGAATCTCCAAAAACAAATTGTAACAATTTATTTACACCAAGTAATTGAATTTTCAATTTAAAAAAAAAAATTGAACAAAAATGGAATAGTTATATTTTCAATAAAAAAAGTTTGAAAAAAATAGTTAAATTTTCAACCCAATATAGATAAATCTTTAACAAAATTGGTTTCAACAAAGTAGTTCAAATTTAAAGCAAGTACTTCAATTACAAAAGAAAAAAAATTTCAACAAAATACCTGAATTTTCAATTAAAAAAACATTAATTTTCAACAAAAATGGAATTGCTAAATTTTGAAATAAAAAAAAAATAGCTATTTTACAATAACAGCAATTTAACAAAACAGTTAAATATTTAAGTAAATAGTAAACAAAAATAGTAAATAGTAAAAAAAAGAATTTCAAAAAAATAGCTAAATTTTAAACCTAATCGACGAATCTTCAACAAAATTGGTTTCAACGAAATAGTTCAATATTTAATTAAATAGTTGAATTTTCAATCAAGAAATTTGCAATTTAATCAAATAATGTAATTAATTTAATTATTAATTATTATAAATATATTATATTAATTATTATGTATATATATATAAATTAATATTATAATTAATTTATTTATTTTAATTAATTTTATTTAATCGAATAGTTGAATTTTCTTTTAAAAAATGTGCAATTGAAACCAAAAATAGAGTTATTTCATTTTCAGTAAATAATTCGAATTCTCAAAAAATACATGAATATTTAATTTAAAAAAAAACTCAAAACTGCAACCAAAAATGGAATGGATCAATTTTCAAATAAAAAACCAATTTTTATTTGTACGAAAACAAATTTGAAATAAAATAGTTAAAATTTCAATCAAATAGATGAATCTACAAAAAAATTGTAACAATTTATTACCACTTTAAACCAAGTAGTTTAACTTTCAACTAAAAAAAAATTAATTCTCAACCAAAAATGGTAAAAACGTTATATTTGCAGTAAAAAAGAAATTAAAAAAAAATAGCTAAATTTTAAACATAATCGACGAATCTTCAACAAAATTGGTTTCAACAAAATAGTTCAATAATTAATTAAATTGTTGAATTTTCAATTAAAAAATGTGCAATTTAATCAAATAATTTAATTAATTTCAGCATTAATTATTATAAATATATTATATTAATTATTATGTATATATATTATTAATTATTATTTTAATTAATTTTATTTACTTAAATAGTTGAATTTTCTATTAAATAGTTAAATCTATAAAAAAATTGTAACAATTTAGTTCCACTTTAAGCCAAATAGTTGAATTTTCAACTAAAAAAAATTTCAAACCAAAAAAGGAACAAGTATTTCAATTAAAAAAAAATATATAAATAAAATACATGAATTTTCAACTAAAAGAGGTAAATGCTAAATAAAAAATAGAGCAGTTAAATTTTAATTTAAAAAAATCTAATGTACAAAAGCAAAATTTTAACAAAATAATTTAATATTCAACTAAATGGTCGAATTTTCAATTAAAAAACATGAAGTTTCAGCGAAAAATAGAATAGGTCAATTCAAAGTTTTACAAAGCCACTTTTTTTTTAATAGTTAACTTTCCAAGAAAACGAATGAAGAAAATTTCGAAATATTAACAAAATAGTTCCGTTTTAAAGAAAACAATTAAATTTTCAACCAAAAAATAAATAAAAATGTTTAACAAATTATTTCCACTTTAAATCGAGTAGTTCAATAAAAAAAACAATTAAAAAAACATGAATTTTCAACCAAAAAAGATAAATTAAAAAAAATGAAATAGTTCATTTTTTTAGGTTAAAAGAAAAATAATTTTCAGCCCCGAGAAAAACAATTTTCAAAAAAATAGCTCAATTTTCAACCTAATAGATGAATATTCAAAACAAAATTTTTTTTTGATCCAATTGGTTCTACTGCAAACAAAGTAGTACAGTTTTCCAAACAAAAACAAAAAAATAACAATTTTCAATAAATTACATGAATTTTCAACTGAAAAGAAAAATTCAATAAAAAATTAAACAATTAAATTTTGAGTTAAAAAAAATTCAATCACAAAAAAACAATCTTTCAATAAAATAGTTAAATATTTAACCAAATAGTTTAATTTTCAACTAAAAAATATCAATTTACCACCAAAAATGGAATATTTAGTTTTTAGTTTAAAAAATCAATTTTTAAACAAAAAAGGGTTATTGAAGTAGTTACAATTTTAACCAAATAAATGAATGTACAATAAAAATTGTTTGAACAAAGTAGTGAAATTTTTCAATTTTTAACTAAAAAGACGAATTCTCAATAAAAAATGTAATGGCAGTTAATATTTAAAGAAAACAAAAAAATTTAATTTTAAATGAAAACCAATGAAATTCCACTTTAAGCCAAGTAGTTGAATTTTTAACTAAAGAAAATAATTTTAAAAAATAGAACAGTTATAATTATATCAGAGAGTAACTTTTATATTGAAAAAAAAAACGAATTTAAAAAAAAATAGTTTAATTTTCAGTCTAATAGATAAATCATTAACAAACAAAAAAAACTAAAACTTTTAACAAAGTAGTTCCACTTTAAGACAAGTATTTCAATTTTTTTTAAATCAAGAAAATACATGAATTTTCAACTAAAAAAGGTGAATGTTAAATCAAAAATGGAGCAGTTAATTATTAATTTTAAAAAAAAATCGATGGGGAAAATTTCGAAATATTAGCAAAGTATTTCCGTTTTAAACTAAACAGTTGAATTTTCAACTAAAAAGGATCAATTTGCAACCAAAAATGGAATACTTCAATTTTCAGATTAAAGAAAAATCAGTCGTAAAAAACAACTAATTTTTAATGAAATATTAAATTTTCAATCAAATAGATGAAGCTACAAAATTTTTCTAAACATAGTTGAATTTTCAAACAAAAAATAAATACATTTTTTTAAACAAATGAGTTCCACTTTAAATCGAATAGTTCAATTAAAAAAAAAACAATTTCAATATAATAAAGGCATTTTAACAAACAAAAAAAAAAGAAAAATTTTCAAAAAGAATGAAATATTTTATTTTTTTAAGAAAAAAAAATAATTTTCAGTCACGAGAAAAACGAATTTTCAACAAAATAGTTAAATTTTCAACCTAATAGTTAAATTTCCAAACAAAAAATAAATACATTTTTTAAAACAAATGAGTTCCAGTTTAAATCGAATAGTTCAATTAAAAAAAAACAATTTCAAAATAATAAAGGCATTTTAACAAACAAAAAAAAAAAGAAAATTTTTCAAAAAGAATGAAATATTTTATTTTTTTAAGAAAAAAAAAAATAATTTTCAGTCACGAGAAAAACGAATTTTCAACAAAATAGTTAAATTTTCAACCTAATAGTTAAATTTTCAAACAAAAAATAAATACATTTTTTTAAACAAATGAGTTCCACTTTAAATCGAATAGTTCAATTAAAAAAAAAACACACAATTTCAATATAATAAAGGCATTTTTAACAAACAAAAAAAAAGAAAATTTTTCAAAAAGAATGAAATATTTTATTTTTTTAAGAAAAAAAAAAATAATTTTCAGTCACGAGAAAAACGAATTTTCAACAAAATAGTTAAATTTTCAAACAAAAAATAAATACATTTTTTTAAACAAATGAGTTCCACTTTAAATCGAATAGTTCAATTTAAAAAAAAAAACAATTTCAACAAAATACAGGAATTTTCAACAAAAAAGAAAATTTTTCAAAAAGAATGAAATGTTTCATTTTTTTAAGATAAAAAAAATAATTTTCAGCCACGAGAAAAAATATTTTCGATAAAATAGTAAAATTTTCAATCAAATAGATGAATCTACAAAAAATTTTAAACAATTTAATCCCAATTAAACCAAGTAGTTGAATTTTCAACTAAAAAAATTAATTTTCAACCAAAAATGGAATAATTATATTTTCAGTTTAAAAAAAAAAACAGAAAATTTTCAACAAAATAGTAAAATTTTCAACTTAATAGGTGAATCTTTAAAAAAAATTTTAATTAATTAGTTCTACTTCAAACAAAGTAATACCGTTTTCAAAAAAAAAACCAAAAATTTTGAAGAAAATAGATGAATTTTAACTAAAAAAAATTTTCAATAATAAATCAAACAATTAAATTTTAAGTAAAAAAACAAAACAAATTTTCAACCACAAGAAAATAATTTTTTAATAAAATAGTTAAACATTTAACTAAATAGTTCAATTTTAAACTAAAAAATATCAACTTGCAACCAGAAATGGAATATTTAGGTTTTAAACAAAACAATTAATTTTTAAACAAAAAAAATAGTTATTGTTGAAATAGTTACAATTTTAACTGAATAAATGAATGTACAAAAAAACTGTTTGAATAAAGTAGTGGAATTTTTGACAAAAAATGGAATAGTTATATTTTCAGTTTAAAAAAAATAACAAATTTTCAACAAAATAGTAAAATTTTCAACTTAATAGGTGAATCTTTAAAAAAATTTTAATTAATTAGTTCTACTTCAAACAAAGTAATACCGTTTTCAAAAAAAAACCAAAAATTTTGAAGAAAATAGATGAATTTTAACTAAAAAAAAATTTCAATAATAAATCAAACAATTAAATTTTAAGTAAAAAAAAACAAAACAAATTTTCAACCACAAGAAAATAATTTTTTAATAAAATAGTTAAACATTTAACTAAATAGTTCAATTTAAAACTAAAAAATATCAATTTGCAACCAGAAATGGAATATTTAGGTTTTAAACAAAACAATTAATTTTTAAACAAAAAAAATAGTTATTGTTGAAATAGTTACAATTTTAACTGAATAAATGAATGTACAAAAAAACTGTTTGAATAAAGTAGTGGAATTTTTGACAAAAAATGGAATAGTTATATTTTCAGTTAAAAAAAAAATTTTCCACCAAATAGTAAAATTTTCAACTTAATAGGTGAATCTTCAAAACTAAATTTTTTTTAACTAATTAGTTCTACTGCAAACAATGTAGCATATTTTTCCAAACCACAATTTTCAACAGAATACATGAATTTTTAAACTAAAAAAAAATGTAAATAAAAAATAAAACACTTCAATTTTGAGTTAAAAAACAAATTTTCAAAAAAATAGTTCAATATTTAATCAAATAATTAAATTTTCAATTAAACAATATCAATTTGCAACCAGAAACGGAATATTTAGATTTTAAATTTAAAAATTAACAAAAAGAAGAGTTATTATTGAAATAGTTACAATTTGAATGAAATAAATTAATGCACAAAAAAATTGTTTGAACAAAGTAGTGGAATTTGAAACCAAAAAGACAAATTCTCAATAAAAAATATAATAGTAGTTAATATTTAAATTAAAAATATAAATTAATTTGAAATGAAAAGCAATGAAATTCAACCAAAAAATACAAATTTTCAACAAAATGAATGAATCTTCAACAAAAGCAGATTAATGTTAGAATTTTAAAAGAATAAAAACTAACTTTTGAGGAAAATAATTGGGGTTTTAAAAAATTTGGCTCAATTAATTTAGTTCGTATTTAACGAAAAAGCGAGATAAGGGAAAAAACTTAAAGTATAAAAATAAATAATATATATAAAATATTGAAACAATTATGAAAAAATGTAGATAATAAATAATATTTAATTTTTATACCTTTTTTTAACAAAACTTTCTATCATTTTGAATAATTCTCCTAAATATCAAAATTTTGATGTACTTTCCTATGAGCGGTCCAAAATAAAAAATGTATTTAGATTTTCTCGACTTTTCTACAAGATATTTTTTTTTCAAATTCCAACATTATTTTTTATTCTACACTAATTTTTTTATAATAATTTTTTATAACCGGAAGAAAAAAAATTAAACTGAATCTTCTACAATATTTTTTCATAAGGATTGTTATTCCAATAAAAAAATGTACCGTAACATAGTCGATAAATAGACAGCAAGATTGATAAATCTTCGTTCTAAATTGCTATAATATTGAAGAACATTGTCTTCGGATATTTCCGGCAAATTGAGAGTGTCAGAAGCTTCCAATTCCCGTTTATCGGAAGAGTCAAATTCGGAAATTCCAATAAAAAGTTTGTTCATTATATCGTGTAAACTGTTGCACAATAATAGCTCATTGTATACCCAGTTGGTATAGTTTCCAAATTTCGTCGGTGGTTTGAAGGAGCGTTCTGTGGCTTTGGACAAGAGTGTATAACAATTTGCCCCCGCAAAAACTAAATTCTGCTCGGAAGAATCTATATGGGGAATTATTATTTTCCTGATGGATTCCTGAAATAATATATATATATTTTTAAAATTGATTTCCGTATCAATTACGGAAATTCGAGGCCCCAAAATGTTTCAAATTTTTGAACATTTTTTAAAAATTTTATTCAGAAAAATAGGGGAGCAAATTCTTTTGAAGAAAATTTAAATTTAATTGAAAACGCTAAAAGTATCCAACATTTTGTTTTTTCATCAAGAATGATTAATTTTTTAACGAAATAGTTCAATTTTTAAATAAAAAGATGAACTTGCCACCAAGCATTAATTTTCGAAGGAAAAAGTGAAATTTTCTACAAAATACATGCATTTTCGATTTTAAAAAAATTATTTTTCTACTCTAAATTGAATCCTTAAATTTTCAGTTACACTTTTAACCAAAAAGATTAATTTTCAACCACAAAAATAAAGAATTTTCAATACAATAGTTAAACCTTGAACAAACAAGATGAATTTTCAACCAAAACTATAATTCTTGAGCCAAAAAAATTTTCAAAAAAATGAAATAATTAAATTTTCAACAAAAGTGATGAATTGTTAACTAAAACGATGAACATCCCAAAAAATCAATTTTTAATAAAATAGCTAAACATTCAACAAATTAATTACATTTTCAACTGAAAAAGAAATATTTTAAACAAAAAGTGGAACATTAAAATTTTTAATCAAAAAATTGATTTTTAACAAAAACTGCAACAGTTTATATTTCTATTAAAAAATTTAATTTCAGTCAAAGAACAGTGGAATTCATGCAAATATGACATTTACATTTTTAAACAAAAATATGATAGTTTAATTTTCAGTTTAAAAATTTAATTTTTAAAAAAGAAAATTATAAAAAAAAATGTAAAAATAAGAAAAAGAATTTTTAACAAAGTAGATAAACTTTAAATTAAAAAAGAAAAATGTTCAACAAAGAAAACTAATCCACTTATAGAAAACAAATTCAAGAAAAAACACGAATTCCACAAAATACTTGAATTTTCAAAAAAAAAAAATTTTTAACCAAACACCTGAATTTGCAAGCATAAATAATAATTTTCTACCTACAATCAATTTTCAACCAAATACACGAATTCAATCAAATAGTTCAATTTTCAAAAAAAAAAATTAATAAAATTTTAATTGAAATAATTAAATTTTCAACCTGAGAGACGAATCTTGAATTTATTACTAAAAAAATACTAATTTTCAACTCTTGATTAAATAGTTAAATTTTCAGTAAAAAAAATTAATTTTCGACCAAAAACAAGAACAAATTTTCAATAAAACAGTAAAAATCTCAGGCCATCTGAATCAAAATCAAAATTATAATTCTTCAGTCAAAAAATCGAACCAATTAAAAAGAAATGAAATAGTTACATTTTCAAACCGGAAAAAAGACATTTTTAAAACAATAATTTAATTTTAACAAAAGTGATGAAATAACAACTAAAATGATGACCTCTCTAAAAAATCAATTTTTAATCAAATAGTTAAAAAGCAACCAATTAATGACTCCATTTTTAGCTGAAAAAGAGAAATTTTAAACAAAAAATGGAATATTTAAATTCTCAATCAAAAAATTAATTTTCATCAATAAATGCAATAGTCCATATTTGTACAAAAAAAATTTAATTTTGATTAAAGAACAGTCGAATAGAACCAAAAAACAGAAACCAAAAAAGACAATTTTATTTTTAACAAAAATATAATAATTCAATTTTAAGTTTAAAAAATTCGAAAAAAATCTTAAATGAGAAAAAGAATTTTTAACAAAGTAGTTAAACTTTAAAAGAAAAAAGAAAAATGTTCAACAAATAAAAAGACTTCACTTTTTAAAAAAATTTAAGAAAATACACAAATTCCGCCTGAATTTTAAACCATAAGAAATAATTTTCTACCTGAAATTAATTTTCAACAAAGTACATGAATTCAATAAAATAGTTCAATTTTTAACCTGAATGAATCTCAAATTTATTCCTAAAAAAAGACTAATTTTCACTTCTCAATTGAATAGTTCAATTTTTAGTTAAAAAAAAATAAATTTCAACAAAAAAAAAAAAGATTTTTTTTAATAGCAAAAATCTCAGGCAAACTGAATTCATTTTAATCAAAAAGTTACATTTTTAACCAAACAGATTAATTTTCAACCACAAAAAATAATTATTTTCAATAAAATAGTTAAACCTTTTACAAATCAAGATGAATTTTTAACCAAAATTATAATTCTTTAGCCAAAAAAATCCATTTTTAACAAAGTAGTTCACATTTCAAACAAACAGTTGAATCTTCAACTAAAAAAAAAAAATCAACAAAAAATGAATTACCAACTAAAATTATGAATCTCCCAAAAAAATCAATTTTTAATAAAATAGTTAAAAATTCAACCAATTAATTACATTTTCAAAAAAAAAAACCTTAAACAAAAAATGATGGTTAAATTTTCAATCAAATAATTAATTTACAACAAAACTGCAATAGTTTATAATTAAAAATATAAAATATTACTTTTTAAAACCAAATTCTAAAAAAATGTAATTAAAAATGATAAATTCCCATCCAGCAGAATTGATTTTTAACGAAAAAAATGAATTTTTACCGAAATACTGGAATTTTCGAATAAAAAAATAATTTATTAAAAAAAAATGGAAGTTAAATTTTAAGTTGAGAAAATTAATTTTTAACAAAAAACAAAATAAATTTTGAACAAGATACTTAAATTTTAAAACAAAGTAATACATTTTCAATAAAAAAGATGAATTTTCTGCCAAGAATATTAAATTTCGAATAAAACAGATAATTTGTCAACGAAAAATGTTTTTTAAGGTTAAATTTTTAAAACTTTAAAATTGCAATTTTAAAGGTTAAATTTTTTAAACTTTTAAATTTCAATGTTAAAAGTTATATTTTACAAACTTTTAAATTTCAATTGTAAAAGTTAAAATTTTAAAACTTTTACATTTAAATTTCTAAGGTTAAATTTTAAAAACTTTTAACAGTTACATTTTAAAAAGTTTTAAATTTCAATTTTAAAAGTTATACTGTAAAAACTGTGAACAGTTAAATTTTGAAAACTTTTAAATTTCAATTGTAAAGGTTAAATTTTTAAAACTTTTGAATTTTAAAGGCTAAATTTTAATAACTTTTAAATTGCAATTTTAAAGATTAAAATTTTAAAACTTTTAAATTTCAATTTTAAAAGTTATACTGTAAAAACTGTTAACAGTTAAATTTCAAAAACT
>NC_046664.1:961188-969119 GCF_010883055.1 Belonocnema kinseyi | reverse complement strand
TTAAAAATTTAACCTTTAGAAATTAAATTTAAAAGTTTTTAAAATTTAACCTTTAAAATTGCAATTTAAATGTTTTTAAAATTTAACCTTTAAAATTGAAATTTAAAAGTTTGTAAAGTTTAACCTTTAAAATTAAAAATTAAATTTTTTTAAAATTTAACCTTTAAAATTGAAATGTAAAAGTTTTAAAAACTTAACTTTAACAATTTAAATTTAAAAGTTTTTAAAATTTAACCTTTAAAATTGCAATTCGAAAGTTTAAAAAATTTAACCTTTAGAAATTAAATTTAAAAGTTTTTAAAATTTAACCTTTAAAATTGCAATTTAGAAGTTTTAAAAATTTAACCTTTAAAACTGAAATGTAAAAGTTTTAAAATTTTAACTTTTACTATAGAAATTTAAAAGTTTTTAAATTTTAACTTTTAAAATTGCAATTTAAAATTTTTTTAAATTTAACCTTTAAAATTGAAATTTAAAAGTTTTAAAAATTTAAGTGTTAAATATAACTTTTAAAATTGAAATTTAAAATTTTTAAAAATTTAACCTTTAAAATTTAAAAGATAAAAAAATTTAACCTTGAAAACTGAAATTTAAAAGCTTTAAAAATTTAACATTTACAATTGAAATTTAAGTTTTTAAAATTTAACCTTTAAAATTGCAATTTAAAAGTTATTAAAAATTAACCTTTAAAATTTAAAAGTTTTAAAAATTTAACCTTTAAAATTTAAATTTAAAAGTTTTTAAAATATAACTTTTAAAATTTAAATTTAATAGTTGTTAAATTCAAAAATTTTCTATTCAATTGCTAGAGTTCAATTGCTATTCAATTGCTAGAGTTCAAAAAGTTAGATTAAGTTCCAAAAATATAAATCGACTTCAAGATTTTCAATACTCTAAATTAAAGAATCAATCAATGAACTTTAAAAACTTCCAAAATGATATTATTAAGTTATTTTAGGCTAGAAACATTTAAAAAATTAATTTTTTTTTAACGTTCTTAAATTAAAAGTTAAATTGTTTTCATTTGAAATAGTTTAAGCATCCTTCAAAACCTTTAAAATTTATTTCAAAATCATGAGAAACCTAGAAGTTGTTTTAAATTTTTTCGAATTTCAAACCGTTTTTGAAATTTTTCAGAACTTGTAAATAACTTTTAAAATTAATTAAATTTCCCCTACAACTTCTAGAAAATCCTGCGAATTAAAAAAATTGTTAAGAGATTGTTAGAAGTTTTTAAAAAGATTAAAAATTAATTTAGAACTTTAAATGACTTCAAATGATTTAAATGAAGTGTGTGTACCGACAAAATTTCGTTATTCATACAGAAAATTTTGATACAAACACCCACAGCCGAATTTAAAACAAAATGTAGATTTTTGCAGATTTAAAATTAAAAATTTTTAATCTTTTTAAGAATTTTGAAAGGCTCCAAAAGAATAAAAACATTTTCTTAATATTCCTAGGAAAATTGAAAATGATTTTTCAGTTTAAAAAATTATTTTAACAGAATATTTTAAAAGATTTTCAGAAATTTCCAGAATTGTCAAAAAAGAACCTAGAAAATTTTAAGGATTAAAAAAAAATTTAAGGGTTTTTTAAAAAATGTGCAGGATTTTCGAAAAATTGTAGGAAACATTTTATTCATTTTAAAATAGGTTTAGAAATTCTAAAAAAAAATCTCCACAAACTTCGTTTAAATTACTTGACATCATATTAAGTTTGAAATTAATTTTTAATCTTTTCAATACTTCCTAATATCTCTTAAAATGAATCGAATTTTTTCTACAAATAATAAGCGTTTAATTATTATTTCTAGATAAAAATTGAACAATTTTGCTTGAAAATTAAACGCTTTTAAAATAGTACAATAAAAAAAGTAACGTTAAAAGTTTAACAGCTTTAAATAATTATTCTTTTTCTAAATTAAAAATTGGCAAATTAAAAGGATTAAAAATATAATAAATTAGACGGAAACAATATTTTTAATTGAATAAAAGCCATTAATTACGAATACATTATTATTAAATTATTTCTTTGTTGAAAATAGTTTGTAAAGTGTCAATCGCACCTCCACATTTTTTAATGTCTAAAAAACATTACTAAAAATAATATATTAATAAATGTATTTATTAAATTTAATATAATAAATAATACTAAGAAAGAGCTGAAAATTTTAAATAAAAAAATATTTTATTGATGAATTACTAAAATTTTTATTTACAAATTAAATTACCATAATAAGTTATATTATATTTTATCAATTCTTGTTTATTTAAAAAAATTTATTTATTTATATTTAAAGATGGCAAAATAAAAATATTTATATCAACAAATTTAAAATTCAAACGTTTTTAATTTTTAATTGTTTAGATCTTCGAAACTGCACTTTAAAATTCTTTAAATTAAAAATCTAAATTGAAGAATTTTTAAAGTAAAAGAATTCAACTAATTATTTTAAAAAGTGTTTGAAATCGAACTTGCGACAGATTTTTCTTTTGAAAATTTTAAAAATCTCCAGTCATTTCCTGGTCCAGCGGTCACACTGGAAATATTTAAATTTTCAGATAAAAATTAATTTTCAACCAAAAAAAAGCGAATTTTCATAATAGTTGAAAATAGTTGAGTTTTCAACAAAAGAGATTCATTTTCAACTTGAATGATAAATCTTTATTGGCATTACTTAAATCTTTAGTTTAAAAAATAAATAAAGTTTCATTATAAAAACAACGATTATTCAACAAAATAGGTTAATTTACAACCAAAAAGATGAATTTTGGAATAAAATGAAGAATTTTCTACAAAAAATTAACTTTTTAAGATAATTCTTACATTTTCCACAAAGTAGATAAAATTTTACGCATAATAAACGCATTTTCAAAGAAAGATGAAATAAATATTTTTTTACTTATAACAAAACAGGTTTTAACCTTAAATCAAAGATAGTTCAAGTAAACCCAAAAAAGAAATTATTTCATTTTCAACAAAGAGACAATTTTCAACCAAAAACGGGAATTTTCAAAAAAAAAAAAAAGTTAATTGTCAATCAAATAGTTGAATTTTCCACCAAAATAGTTGTATTTTTAACCCAAAACGAAAAAAATGTTATCAAAACAGTTGAATTTTTCACAAAGAAAACTATTAATTTCGAACCAATCAATTGAATTTGCAGCCAAAACATAAAATATTTTTTATGAAAAATGACGAATATTGAACGAAAAAATTATTTTTAACCAAAAAAACATGAATTTTTAAAAACAAAAAGAGACAATTTTCAACCAAAAACGGGAATTTTCAAAAAAAAAAAAAGTTAATTGTCAATCAAATAGTTGAATTTTCCACCAAAATAGTTGTATTTTTAACCCAAAACGAAAAAAATGTTATCAAAACAGTTGAATTTTTCACAAAGAAAACTATTAATTTCGAACCAATCAATTGAATTTGCAGCCAAAACATAAAATATTTTTTATGAAAAATGACGAATATTGAACGAAAAAATTATTTTTAACCAAAAAACACAAATTTTCAACAACAAAAAGAGACAATTTTCAACCAGAAACGTGAATTTTCAACAAAAAACTTAATCATCAAATCAAACAGTTGAATTTTCTACCTAAGTAGTTGTATTTTTGACAAAAAAAAAGAATTTTCCACAAAGAAAATTATTAATTTCTAACCAATTAATTGAATTTTCAATCGAGAAAATTAATTCTTTTTTGATCAAAAATGACAAATGTTTAACGAAGAAGTTATTTTTAACCAAAAAAACATGAATTTTTAAAAACAAAAAGAGACAATTTTCTACCAAAGTAGTTGTATTTTTGAACAAACAAACAAACAAAAATTGTTAACAAAACAGTTAAATTTTTCACAAAGAAAACCAATTAATTGAGTTTGCAGCCAAAATCTTAATTTTCAACCGAGAAAATTAATTTTTTATCGAAAATATATAAATAAAAAATAAACAGATTTTCAACAAAATTTTTAAATTTTCACGAATTGATTTTTAACAAAGTAGTTAAACTTTCTAATATTAAGATTATTTTTTATAAAAAGCACAAATTTTTGAAGAAAAAATTATTTTTAACCAAAAGAACACCAATTTTCAACAACAAAAAGAGTCAATTTTCAACCAAAACATGAATTTTCGACAATGAAAGTTAATTTTTAATCAAATAGTTAAAGTTTAAATTAAAAAAAAAAAGAGAATTAAAAAACAGTTAAATTTTCCACACCAAAAACTATTAATTTCTAACAAATTCATTGAATTTGCAGTCAAAAAATAACATAAATAAAGTAAACAGATTTTCAACCAAATTTTTAAGTTCTCACAAATTGATTTTTAACAAAGTAGTTCAACTTTCTAATACCAAGATTATTTTTTATAAAAATTACAAATTTTTTACGAAAAAATTATTTTAACCAAAAAAACACCAATTTTCAACAACAAAAAGAGTCAATTTTCAATTGAATAGTAGAATTTTCTACCTAAGTAATTGTATTTTTGACAAAAAAAAATAATAATTTTTAACAAAACAATTGAATTTTCCACAAAGAAAATGATTAATTTCTAACCAATTAATTGAATTTTCAATCGAGAAAATTAGTACTTTTTTTATCAAAAATGACAAATGTTTAACGAAAAAATTATTTTTAACCAAAAAAAAACATGAATTTTTAACAACAAAAAGAGACATTTTTCAACCAAAAACGGGAATTTTCAACAAAAAAAGTTAATTTTCAATGAAATAGTTGAATTTTCTACCAAAGTATTTTTGAACAAACAAACAAAAATTGTTAACAAAACAGTTGAATTTTCCGCAAAGAAAACCAATTAATTGAATTTTCAGCCAAAAACTGAATTTTCAACCGAGAAAATTAATTTTTTATCGAAAATATACAAATAAAAAATAAACAGATTTTCAACCAAATTTTTAAGTTCTCACAAATTAATTTTTAACAAAGTAGTTCAACATTCTAATACCAAGATTATTTTTTATCAAAAACTACAAATTTTAAACAAAAAAAGTTCTTTTTAACCAAAAGAACACCAATTTTCAACAACAAAAAGAGTCCACTTTCAACCAAAAACATGAATTTTCGAGAAAGAAAGTTAATTTTTAATCAAATAGTTAAAGTTGAACTTAAAAAAAAAGAGAATTTAAAAAAACAGTTGAATTTTCCACACCGAAAACTATTAAGTTCTAACAAATTCATTGAATTTACAGCCAAAAAATTAATTTTCATCCGAGAAAATTAATTTGTTATCAAAAAATAATATAAATAAAGTAAACATATTTTCTACCAAATTTTTAAGTTCTCACAAATTGATTTTTAACAAAGTAGTTCAACTTTCTAATACCAAGATTATTTTTTATCAAAAACTACAAATTTTAAACAAAAAAAGTTATTTTTAACCAAAAAGCATGAATTTTCAATCAAAAAGGACAAATTTTCTATTAAAATAAAGGAATGTTAAAAAAAAACAATTGAGTTCTCGACCAAAAAGGATGAATTTTGAACTAGATCCCTGTATTTTTAACAAAATCCTTTAATTTTTTACAAAACTTTTTAATTTAAAACTAAACAGTTGAATTTTGAACTAAATACTGAAATTGTCTATCAATTTACAACTAAAAAGTTGAATTTTTCAACAAAAAATATTTAACTTTAATCAAGAACAATTGACTTGTCAACAAAATAATTAAATTTTTAAATAGATTGTTGAATTTTTAATCAAATAATTAAATTTTTTAGCTTACGAACATGAACCCCCCCCCCCCCCCCCCCCCCCCCCAAAAAAACGAATCTTGAACTAAGAATATTACTTTTTACCAAAAAATACTAATTTGCAACAAAAAAGATGAATTTTCAACCAAAAGTGAAATAATTCAATTTCCATTTTTTCTCATTATAAAGGTCAATATTGCCCATTTATTTACATAATTTGTTTATAAAATTATATAAAGTGAAAAATATCCATTACCAATTTTCGTTACTAAACATCTTGAACAACAAAATTAATTAGAAATAAAAAAAGTGATTTTTTTCTTCTGTGCATTTGTTTATAACATTGAGAAACAATATAAAATTATGAATATCCATTATTAAAAATTACCATTAAGATAATTTTTATTGAAAAACGAAGGCAAAAAAAAGACTTCTTTTTCATTATAAATGCTGAAACTGTACATTTGTTTATAAAATTATAAAAGAATTTTGGATTCCTTTATTTATTTAATTCGTGAATTTTGAAAATATATCATTGAAAATTGTTCAATTTTTAAGATTTTTATTTTAAAGGTAAGTAATTTAGAACGTAGTTTTTTTGGAATAGTTTAATTTTAAGACCTGAAATTAAAAACACTTCAATTTTAAGGATGTATAAATAAAAAAATTAAAAATAGACGATATTGAAAGTGAAAAATTCAGAGTTTTGGATAAATTCTAAATGTTGCAAATTGAAGAAAATTCTAACGTAAATGACAAATATAGAATTTTTAATGATAAAAGTTTAAAATTGAAATCTTTGCTATTTTAAATATTTACAATTGAAGATTCAATAATTTTGAATGTTTATAGATTTGAATAATGTCATTTTGAACTTTTTAAAATATTTTTAATATGTATTCAACTTTGAAGATTTGCAATGAAATATTCTTGAATTTTGAACTTCTTTCAATTGAAGACTTCAATATTTAATTTAATTAATATTTAATGAAAATGATGGAATTTTGAATTTTGTTTCTTCTGAATAAATCAGTTTTGAAGATTTCAAATTGAAAATAATTCAATTTTATAGACTTAAATAACGGATTTTTCCATTTTTAACAGAAACAATGATAGCTTGATTTAAAATCGGTTCTATGTTTTTAATTTTAAATATTTACAATTCAAAGTTCTTTCATTTTAAAGAATTACAAGTGAAAATTCATTAATTTGGAATGTTTATACTTTAATCATGTAATTTTTAACTTTCTTTTTTTAATGCGTAATTTTATTCTTAACATTTTAACAGAAAATTCTTAAATTTTAAAGATTTACAATGGAATATTCTTTAAATTTGAATTTTTATAATTTAAAATTATGTAATTAAAAATGTTTTTTTTAACAGTTCAATTTTCACAATGTATAAATTAAAAATCTTAAATTTTATTAATTCTTAAGATAAAAACACTGATTTTTCAATTAAAAATCTACCAAATTGAAGATGTTTCAAATGTAAATCATCAAAATTAAAAAAATTTTTATTGTGAAACTCAATACTTTTGTAATTTTTAATAATAAATTTTCAACATTTAAAAATCTTTAATTTTAAATATAATACTATTCAAATTTCTACAATTTTTAAGAAATAAAATTGAAACTTGTTGAGTTTTGAGAATATAGAATTTAAAATTATTCTATTTTGAAAATTTGAAATAGAAGATTCTTTAAATGTTATTTTGTTATAATTTAAAATTATGAAATCGAAATTTGTGATTGTTAAACATATTAATCTTCAAGATGTAAAAATGAAAAATCTTAAATTTCGTTGATTTTAAAGATGTTGAAAATTGTTGAAAATATAGAATTTAAAATTATTTAACTCTGCAGGTTTATAATGGAAGCTTCTTTATTTTTTTATAATTTAACATTACGTAATTTTAAAATGTTTTTTTTTTTTAATAATACAATTTTTATCATTTATAATTTTAAAATCTTGAATTTGAATGATTTTGAAGCTAAAAAGTCGGATTTTTCAATTCTAAATCTAAAAAATTGCAGATATTCCAAATATGTAAACCATCAAAATTAGAGAATTTTTTATTGTGAAACTGAGAAATTTCGTAATTTTTAATAGTAAATTTTCAATATTAAAAAATCTACAATTTCAAAATTTTGAAATTTTTTTTAATAATTTAATTTTTATAATGTATAAATTAAAAATCTTT
>NC_046664.1:956947-961088 GCF_010883055.1 Belonocnema kinseyi | reverse complement strand
AATCAACAATTTTAAATATAATACAAATCGAATTTCTACAATTTTTAAGAAATAAAATTTAAAATTGTTGAGTTTTCAGAATATAGAATTTAAAATTATTCTTTTTTGAACATTTACAATGCAAAAATTATTTAGATTTTATAATTTAAAATTATGTAATTTCAAAATGTTTTTTTTTTAGTAATTCAATCTTCATCATTTATAAATTGAAAATCTGAAATTGTAATGATTTTGAAGATAAAAGGTCAGATTTTTCAATTAAAAATCTACCAAATTTAATATGTTTCAAATTTGAATCATCAAAATTAAAGAATTTTTTATCGTGAAACTCAAAACTTTTGTAATTTTTGATAGTAAATTTTCAACATTAAAAAAACAAAAATGTTAAATATAATACAAATCGAATTTCTACAATTTTTAAGAAATAAAATTTAAAATTGTTGAGTTTTCAGAATATAGAATTTAAAATTATTCTATTTTGAAGATTTGCAATAGAAGATTCATTAAATTAAAATTTTTTTAATCTTGAATTACGTAATTAAAATTTGTAATTGTTTAAAATATAAATGTTCAAGATGTAAAAATTAAAAATCTTAAATTTGGTTGATTTTAAAGATGTTGAAAATTCTTGAATTTTGAAAATATAAAATTTTTAAATTACCAATTTTGAAGATTTACAATGGAAGCTTCTTTAAATTTTAATTTTTATAATTTAAAATTATGCAATTGGAAACTTTTTTTTTAATAACAAAATTTTTATAATGTAGATTCTTCAAATTTAATTTATAAAAATTATAGAATAATCTATTCTAAAACTCAAAACGTGTAAATTTTCAAAATTAGAGACTATAATTAAAAGTTCTGGACTTTTAAAAAGATATGGTTGAAAATTCTTGAATTTAAAAAATATAGAATTAACAATTCATTCATTTAGAATGTTGATAGTGTTCGATGTCGAGTAGAAATATTTAAAAACAAAAATTCTTGATTTTTATATATTTGCAATTAGACTCCGATATTTAATGTGCATTCTAGAAAATGTTAAATTTTGAAAGCTTATTTTTGGAATAGTGCAATTTTGAATATTTCAAATTCAAGATTATATAATTTTAAAGATTTAAAATTATTTTATTTTGAAGATTAAAATTGTTTAATAATTAAATTTTTAAGATGAAAATTAAAAATGTATTTCACTTTTATAGATTTTGAATTGAAGATTAAAATTCTTAAATTGTCATCAGTAAAAATGACAATTTATTTTTTTTTTTTTAATCTTTACAGTTTAATTGTCAATGTTTTCAAAATTCAAGAAAAAATCGAATTTTGCAGCAAAAACAAGTAAAAAATGTTATTTTTACATAATGTTAGCTGAGAATATAATAAACATTTTTTTTAAAATCCTGATACTATTCATCTCCTTGTTAATATATTTTTTAAACTTTTAATTCTCGTATTTATCGTGTGAAATAAGGACATTAAACTTCGAGATTAGAGCTACAAATGAATGACAAGAAATGATAAAAATATTATTTACTAGAATAAAAATACAACATTAGTCCGTTGATTTATTATAGACACAGAAAAACTCACGAATTTGAGGTTATAAAAATATTTGTAATAACTTACCTCCTCTGTACCGAATGGTATATCACAACTTGACGTTAATAATTCCTGAAGAAAATCATCGTATTCTTTAGACGATGGATCGAGTGAATTCAACAATTCTAAAACTTTTGCCATTGTAAAACGTCTAAAACTGGAAAATTGTTTTGTTCTTGACTCAAAAACTTCAAAAACGTACACAATCTGCAAAACACGTGGTTCGGTAAAAACATAACCCAAAAACGTTTAAAAGCATGCACATATGACGTCAGTAATTCTCGGATCTGAACACACTGCGCATGCGTCGCACAGGCAGCTTCATTGGCTGTTGATCGCGCTCTTTTTTTAAATGGTTAAATAGAAGATTTATGTTCTATTTAAATAATCACGATAAAAGTGATCAAACTAATTCTTTTAATAGAAAATACACTTCCAGGGTGCCTTCTTATTAGGAATTTTATATGTGATGTAAACGAATATTTTTTCCACATCGATTGGATATGAAATTGATAATTCAAACCGGTTTTCCGAATTTTGTTAACGATGTTTTCACAAATATTTTAAAGATTACACAGAGATTTCAAAAAATTTCACGAAGATTTTAATTAATTCGGAAATATATAATAAGCATTTGTCAAAAATTTCACAAAGATTTCAGAAATTTCATAATTTTTTTACTAATATGTTAAAGATTACACAAAGATTTTAAACAATACTTAAAAATTTTAATGATTTTATAAAAGTTCCAACAAATTTCACAAAGATTTCACAAATACTTTTAAATATTTTACAACAATTAAAAAATTTTCGCGAAGATTTTAATGATTCCACAAATATTTGTCAAAGATTTCAAATATTTCTCAATGATTAAAAAATGGAATAAATACTTTTTAAATTGCACAAATATTTCAAAAGGTTTCACGAACATTTCAAAATATTTCACAAAGTTACAACAATTTCACACACAAATTTTAAATATTATACAAAAATGTCATGAAAAATTGAGAAATATTTCATAAAAATCGATAATTTTAACAAATACTTTAAAGATTGTAATCATTTCACAAAGTTTTTTCAAATAATCCATAATAATTTTAAAATGTTTCAAAAATATTTCACAAAGACCTCTCAAATAGTTCAAAACATTTCACAAATAATTTACAAAGGCTTTAAAATAATAATTGTTTAAGTGTTATTTATAGACTCTGAACATATGAAATTTAAAAAAAATGTATACATTTTTGATCGAACTTTTTCATTTTTTTAACTAGTCTAACTAGTAAGGCTTTCTAATTGAAACAGTTTAATTTTAAACGTGGAAATCTGGAAATGGGTTACTTATTTTGCTTATTTTTTTGTGAATTGAAAGTGGGGCATTTTTGTGTCATTAAGATTTTTGTTTATTTGAAAGAAAGTGATTTTTGATTTATAATTTCTTTTTGTTTTTAAATTTTGCATTGCCTAAAAAGGTCCAAAAATTCTATTTTTAATCTTTTTCTAAATTTCAGGGTAATTTTCTTATTTTCAATATTTATTTTGAGTTGAAGGATGGGAAATTTTGGATTTTATTTATTTTATGTCAATTTTTTTTTAATTTTCTATGATGGTCATTTTGGGTTTTGAAATGATAAGAGTATAAATTTAACGAATATGATTTTAAACAATTTATATTACAATAACTAAATTTAGTTTAATTTAAAAGAATGTAGATTTGACATTTTGTGTGCTTTTAATTAACTTTTAGAGATATAACAGCGATTAATTTTTTTCTAATATACAGGGTGGACACGCTGGGGCTTACATATATGGCGAGTTGATTGCTACCCGAATTGCATAACAGCAGGGCAGAAGTCATTATAGGGGTATTTTCATATTTCGCGCCATTAAAGTTTCATTCGGATTGGCCATTCCGTCAAGTCCGTGCATCTTCGGATCAAGTTTATGAGTTTCCATGGTTGCGTTCGAAACTTCAAACGGATACAAGTGTTACGTCCTACCTTTCGGATCTACTGAATAATATAAAGAATTATTCTTTGATTGGTGGATTCCTTTTCTAGTCGTAAGGTTCGCTGCTGACTGGCGTTGATTTGAAAATCAACTACCGCGGTTATTTAAATCCTTATAATAATCACAGGTGATGAAATTAAGAATCTCACAAGTTAAAATGTCATTTTAAATGAATAACTTTATTCACTAACTTTGCACATTAATCCATGGGACATACACAACAGTTAATATAAACTTTTTATTATTATTATTAAATTCTATATCTAATTTTACTTAATGTTACATATAAAGTATATTCGACGACTACACTAAGTTACGCGGAACTTATACTTTTTAGATTCTACTTTTTATAGCAAATATTTAATATTTGCGATCTCGAGTGACGCGGGTTCAATGAATATCAACGATTCAAGGATATCTGCCGTTCCTGCCCGAGTCACATATATTTATAACCTTGCATTTTTGGATTACGTGCAAGGGTAGCATTAGAGTAGGGGAGTCAAGTGCAAACCCTTGAGGTTGAGCCTGACCA
>NC_046664.1:937267-956847 GCF_010883055.1 Belonocnema kinseyi | reverse complement strand
TTAATAAGCAATTTCATAAAACAATTATTAATTTTTTATACGAATTTAAATTAACTCGTATCCAACGATAAAGAAAGTTTCTTCTTTATCGACTGAGATTATGAAATGAACGAGTTTAATCGACGGCTATACGCAAGCCGTCACACAAGTGTCAAAACAAAATAGGTTATGTTATATAGTAATTACAAATAATAAAAGTGTTTAATTAATAATGAAGTGAGACATGTGAACTGAGAAGTAAACGTAATTTTTTTTCTTTGCTAATACCATTATAGAATAGCTGCTCAGTGACAAATACTATAAAATAGTAATAATATTCTGCGCTTCTAGTGGGCGAAGAGTGAATGGTGTTTAACGCTTATTTTTACTGCATAAAAAAAGTTATGTCATGAATAGACAGGATATGTTTTAAATAAAGTGAATGAAATATTACATGCGTAAACTTTAAATTGACATTGCCTATATTTACTGACAGCGACTAGGGCAAACAGGTGAATCTGAACATAACCGCTTGAAGTTTCGAACGCAACCATGGAAATTCTCATAAACTTGATCCGAAGATGCACGGACTTGGCCGAATGGCCGATCCGAATGCAACTTTAAAGGCGCGAAATATGAAAATACCTCTGTATAATTATTGTATGTATATTAACGGCAATCTTTCAGTAAATATTGATACAATCTGTCCCAAGTCCATTTTACAAGTGTCTATTTATGCAATTAAATAATAAAAAATGTGAATCCTCCTTTGACTGATTGACACGAAGAATTATGCAAGATTGAATCACACTGTAATGACGTTGCCTCTTTTTCCTTTTCTTTTTTAAACGATACTGTCACCCATAAAGTGCTTATCGACAAAAAATGTCAAGTCCTGCGCTCAAAGTCAAAAATCAGATTACGAATTCTGTCAAATTAACTTTTTCTACTGCTGTAATCATTTTAAGAAATCATTAAATTTAAAAAATGCGCTGATTTTAAATATATATATTTTTTAAATTCTATAATTGTAATTACCCGTTTCAAGTAGAAATAAGTAAAACTATAATTTGTTTGAAAAAATTTGGATTTTTTTTTCGGGCGTACTTAATCTTCTAGAAAATTTTAATATCGAATTTTATAACAATAAATCTATTGTTTCTAATAAATTACGGAAGAGCAATGATGTTTAAGAAAATAATGAATTAAAAAAGAGTATTTTAAAGATTTAACCCAATAAAAAATAATTACATTTTTGTTTAACAATTTTTTATTTTAAAAAATGGAAGTTTTTCTGCGTTGTGTGTAGACCTTTGCTGCATTTGACGTCAAGTATTTTTCGAAAAATTAAAAATTTGATCCAGAATAAAAAATATATATATTTAGGGACAAGCGTCGGCATTTTGTTTGATTAAAAAAAAAAATTGTGCTAAACAGAACAAAAGACGTTCAGTAATGTGTCATAAGCGAGAATTATTATTTATAAATCATTTTCGAAAAAAATAACATTTAAAAAAAACAGTACTGTCACTTTATTCGTCATTTTAAAACTTATGATAGGATGTATAATAATAATATTATTATTATAATTGTATGGTAATATTATTTATTATAATTTTAACAATTAAAATAATTAAATTAATTTGATTTTTAAATTATTTAAAAAAATTTAATCATAATTTATTATAATTGTTATAATATTAAAATTCTATAGTAATATTATGCTGAAAGTATTAATTTGAAAGCTCAAACCGTTTATGGAATAAGCGACACGAAAAAAACTAAAAAAAAATGTATCATTTTTTGAATGAAAAAAAAAATAAAAGTTAGACTGAGCTGTTCTTGTTGAGTACGACTAATATTCTTCCATACAATTTTCATTCAAATTTATATTTGTGAAAAAATCAACTTCTTTGAATTTGGAATTATTTTTTTTAATAGAAATTTTCAGAAATGCGAAATTGAAAAATCTGAAAGTTTTGGTGACTTTTTTGAACTTGGAATCACTTTTAGACCCAAAAATTTTCAAAACTTAGCCCAACTTCAAGATTTTCAAACTTTCCGCATTGAAAAGTTCTGAATCGAAAAATCAATGCAAATTCGAAAAAGTAAATTTTTTTCAAAAATATACATCTAAGTTAAAACTGTATTGGGGAGTAGTTATTAGAGACTGAGGACAACTCAGTGCAATTTATATTTTTTGGTAAATTCGAAAAATGATAATGTTTTTAGTTTTTTTCGGTCACTTTTTTATGACGATTCAAGTTTTTTAATTCGAATTTTTAGTAAAATATATATATCCCAGCACAAGCTTTTTTTTAGGAAAAAAATAAAATGGCAATGCCAAGTCTTTTTGAAAATATCTTTTTATTTTTCAAAAATGGTTTACAAAATTAACTATACGGCACCTTCTTCTTTCTTTTTTATGCTAATAAGTACAAGTTTTTGCAAATGAAAAAATAAAATCGCGGTGCTTAGTTTTATTAATTTTTTTTTAAATTGTAAAAAAAATTAAATTTTGCTTGTTCTTCGGCATCTTTTATAATATACAACAGAACTTTTTTTCTTAAAAAATCAAATGGCGGAGTTCGCCTTAAAAAATTTTTTTTTGGAATTCTCTTTTAAATTTTAATTTTGTAAAAAAAACTTTTTACAGTCAAATACAGAACAAATTGGCATGAAAGTGTTACATGAGAGTGCGACATGAGATTGTGACATGAGAGTGTGTCATGAGAACGTGACATGAAAATGTTACATGAAGATGTGATATGATAGCGGGACATGAGAGTGTGGCATGAAAATGTGTCATGATAGCGCGACATGAAAATTTTACACAATAGTGTGACAAGAAAATGTGACATGAGAGCATGACATGAGAATGTGACATGAGAGTGTGGCATGATAGTGTGACATGGGAATGTGACATGAGAGTGTTGTGACATGAGAGCGTGACATAAAAGTATTACATGAGATTGTGACATGAGAACTTAACATGAAAATGTTACATGATATTGTGACGTGAAAATGTTATATGAGAGCGTCGCATGAGTATGGCATTAAAATGTGTCATGAGAGCGTGAAATGAAAATTTTACATCATAGTGTTACAAGAAAATGTGACATGAGAGTGTGACATAAAAGTGTTACATGAGAGTGACATATGAGAATGTGACGTGAGAGTGGGCCATCAAAGTGTGAAATGAGAGTGATATATGAGAGTGTGACATGGTAATGTGACATAAGAGCGTGACATAAAAGAATTACATGAGAACGTGATATGAAAATTTTACAGGATAGTATGACATGAGAGTGTGGCAAAAAGAATTGTTATGAGAGCGTGAAATGAAAATTTTTCATCACTGTGTTACAAGAAAATGTGACATGAGAGCGTGACATGAGAGTGATATATGAGAGTATGGCATGATAGTGTGACATGAGAGCGTTACATGAAAATGTGATATGAAAGTACGAGAATGTACCATTAGAGTGTGACATATGAGAATGTGAAATGAGATTGTGGCATGATATTGTGACATGAGAATGTGCCATGAGTGCGCGACATGAAAGTGTTACATGAGAATGTGGCATCTGAGAATGTGACATGAGATTTTGACAATGCAGGGGGTAAGGGACGGAGATTATCAGGAGGATTGCAGAGATTAAGGGACAGGTGTTATAAGTAAGGTTGCTGGGATTGAGGGGTAGGGGTAAAATAAAAAAAGAGCCAAAAAGTGTAAATATGTTGCAGGGTTTAAGTGGTTTAAATGGCAGTGTTTGAAGGGTAGGTATTGTGAGGAAGATTCCATGGGTTACGGTTGCAAGAAGGATGGCAGAGGTTGATGGTCAGGGGTTGTAAGAAGGGTGGCGATGGTTATGCGATGGAGTTCGAAAGAAGGGTCACAGTGTGTAGAGGCATATAGTTTAAGAAGTTAAGAACGCTTTCAAAGGTTACAGGCCAGGAATTGAATGGAGAGTTGCAGGTGCTGTGACGAGGGTTGCAGGGCTGGAGGGACAGGGTGTGTGAGGTGGTTTGCAGGGGTTAAGGGGCAGTCCTGAAAGAGCGGTGACAGGACAGGTAACGATAGAGGTATGTTGGGCAGGGGACAGCGGGCCCACCTACTATCTCGCATCCTCCACAGTACACCACAAGGTTCTCTCTCTTTCTCCTGGCGAGTTGCTGCTGCTTCTGCTTCAGCCTAGGTTGTCTGCTGCTCCCTTCTCGCTTCTCGTATTCGTTCTCCAGTTCAGTTCCCCTACCAACCGGTGTCCAGTTATGTTGCCTGGCGAACACTGTCCGTTGCTCTCGGGACGCGTTCTTCTTTTCTAGAAATATTTCTCCAGGTATAATACACTGGACAGAAATGCCCGTCGAAAAATATTGAGTGACCGGGAGTGACAACTAGAAAGAAGTGTCCAGTGAAATTGGTGAAATCCGATACGATTGAGAAAATTACAAGTTGAGTTCAATGCCAGTCAGGATCCAGTTTTCGACCTTTCGATCTCACTGTCGCATCGTAACCAATAATGAGGGACAGTGTTGCAGAAATTCCAATAATATTACTGACATTGTTTGATGTTAATTCTGCAGAAGTGTCGGGAGAGTTTGGATACTTGTGAGGTGTCGAAAGAGGGGTCGGTTTGTGTTGAGCTCAGACTGTGGCAGTAGGATATGATCTCTGGACAGGAAATAGAGAAATGTACTGGAGAGGTTCCACAGTAATTTCCAGCAGAATAATGGACTGACTGAATGGTGAGTAAGAGAGAGAGTTGTAAGCTATAGAGGAGGATTTGAGCCACTAGAATCTAGGATATTGGATTGGACTGCACCTGCCATATTGAAACTGTTATTTCGATGTTGTAGTCCTATCGAGCGACCAGAAAGTCAGAAACACGTATAATATAATCCTTCCCCTCCCCTGCTTTCGGCAGCACAGGTATGGTACTTTCTGAGTTTCTGACAGGTGGAATGTGTGTGTCTAGAGCGAGTAGCGACGCTCACTGTGGAACTTGGAAGGATAGCCTTAGCCTTAGCCTAGCCCACTACTACTAATCTCGCCACATTCAGCGCAATCCGAAAAAATATTTAAAGGAAAATCAATCTATAGGCCTGCCATTATTATTCTGCAATCATTTTCCTATTCTTTTTTCTCGATCATGGAAAATTTCCTATAGGAACGGTCCGGATTTTTATTTTCTGTTATTAAAAACATAAACTATTTAAAAATCTAAACTTAATTTTTCAAGATTAGGTACTTAAAAAATGATTAATTCTATTCAAACCTGAAATCTGAAAAAAATTACAATCGAGTATTCAATATTTACCTACAAAATCAAAGCATTATAATAATAATGCCAAAGTAAACATGAGAAGCCCTTTAAAGTATGGGTCATTAAGACGGCTCAAATTTACACTTTTAAAAATTCGATTTTTTGTCCCTGGGGCCAAATATTTTCAACTTTTTTTTCAAATTAGAGTTTAGTTAATTACTTTCTTTTAATTTTCATCTTCCAGCCCCCTTGTATTTTGTCTGGAAAATGCCCCAAAAAATAAAAAATAGTATTTTCATGTCAAATTTATGGTAAAGACGGTTTTTTTTTGGAATTTTTTCAACATGAATTATTTTTATTCAATAAGAGATAAAATTCCAAATATTTATGAAGTAGTTTTAAATTGTTTGAACAATTTTTCTTCCTGTAAATCATGATATGTTATTAATTTTCATGATAAATAATACACTTGATGAATGTCAAGAGTAATATTTATTTTTCAACATATTTGGTTATTATTTAAACAATTTCATCTTCTGACATTCTTGAAAAGTTACTGCTTTAGTTGAAAAATTTGTAATTAAATTTTTTTTCCATTTGTCAATTTTCGTCCGATTATTATTAATTATTAAAAAAATTAAAGTGCATCAATTTTGAAGAGCCTATTAATCTATTTAATTATTATAAACAAGTTGGATAAACATATTAGGAAATAGTATTATTATAATATTAATGTATGGTATAATTATATATTAATATAATAATTATATAATATAATAATATATAATAGTTTAATATTTAAAAAATTAAGCAGTTATCAATAAATATCCTTATAAACCATTTTTGTGAAAAAATATTTAAATTGAAAGTTTTTCAGGCTGTCTACAATTGAATGTATTTTAATTGAAAAAACTTAATATATAATAATATAATAATAATAATCGGACTAAAATTGAAATCTTTATACTTTTTTGAACTAAAAAGTGCCTTTCCTCACACTAAGTTTCTTAATTTAATTAATTAAATTAAATTAATTAACTAATTAACTCCTAATATAATTAACTCCAGTTAATTGTTAACACCTAATAGTGGGTTTGTTATAAATAATTTAAATTAATAAATAAATTTTTAACCAAGGAAATGAATTTGATCGAAATACATGAATTTTCTACCAAAAAGTATAATTATTAATAAAAAGAATAAAACTTTTCAAGCAATAATGTAATAGTAAAAAAAATTATTTTTCAACAAAAAGAAATCGAATTTTCCATGAATAATTAATTATCAACGAAAGAAAGTAATTTTAAATTAAAATCATGAATCTTTACGTAAAAAATGCATTATTTAGAATATAGTTTAACTTTCTACTAAATAGTTGAATTTTAAATAAAAAAAAATAATAATTTTCAACTGAAAATATAATACTTGACATTTCAACAAAAAAAATGAGTCTCGTTCTTTTAGAAAAATAGTTGAATCTTCAAACAAAACAGATCGAATTTTGAACAAGAAGATTAGGTTCCAACAAAATAGATAAATTTTGAACAAAAAAAGTTTCAAGTTTTTCTAGAAATTATACACTTTAACAAAAAATTATACAAATAAATTTGTAATAACAAAAAATTCATGTTTAACTAAAAAACCAAAAAATTACAACGAAATAATTAAATTTGTAACGAAACAGTTGAGTTTTCAACCAACAAATATGAATTTAAAAAAGTTAATTTAAAACCAAATAGTGAAATTTTTCACCAAAGTAGTATAATCTTCAACCCTTATAGTCGAATTTTCAATAAAAATAGATCGATTTTGAAAAAAAGATTTATTTTCTACGAAAAAAGAATTTTTTCAATAAAATACATGAATCTTCAAACTGAAAAAAAATTGAATTCTCATATAAAAAAATTTAGTTTTAATAAATTTGTCCAACTTTAAACCAAATAATTTGTTGGAGAAACGAGAAAAAATCTGTCAGGGTCCGGATTTGAACCCTGAACGCCATTATTCACAAGTGGAGCTTTAACCAATTACGCCGTCGAGGTAACAGCAGAAAATGTTGAATTTCATACTTACAAAGACGAATTTAAAAAAAAAAGGTTAAAATAAATTAACTTCTAACAAAATAAAATAAATTTCAACCAAAAAGACCAATTTTCAACTAAAAAAATTAATCTTCTACCAATAAATGATTTTTCAATAATATAATTGAAGCCTGAACCAAACATTTCAATTAAAAAAAATTAAATTTATTCCAAGATTGTTTTTCCATACCCAAAAATACAAATTTGCGATAAAATACATAAATTTTTCACCAAACAGTTCAATTTTCAACCAAAAAATTAATTTTAAACTAAAATGATTATTCTTTAACTATACAACTAAGCAATCAGAATTTAGACAACAAAAAATGAATTCTATACGAAAAATATAACAGTTAATATTGAAACATGTCAAAAACGTGAATTTTCTAAAAAATACTTGAATATTCAACCCACAGATAAGAATTTTAAAAAAAAGTAATTTTTAATCAAATTGTTAAATTTCCTGCCAAAATAGTTGAATTTTCAATAAAAAATAATGATTTAATAATGATTTGATAATGAGTTACATTTTTAACAAAATAATTAAATTATTATTAACCACAGAATGCAAATTTCAAACAAAACAGTTGAATTTTCAACCAAAAGTAATGGTTTTCTAAAAAAATTGTTTAATTTTCAACCAAATATTTTCAATCGTATTTTGGATTTTAAACTTTATCTCTTTGGATTAAAATTTTTTCTTTTTCTGTTAGCAATACAACCATTACATTCTTTATTGAAAATTGTTAATCAAAAGGAATGTTTTTTTAATAAAAATGGTTGAATTTTATGTCAAATATTAAAAATGCTTTCGGTAGAAAATTCATTTTCTTAAATGAAATTCGTCTTTTTGGTCTTAAAATTCATCTCTTTTAGTAGATTTTTTTTAATTTCAGCAAAAAGGTAATTTTAAACCAAACAGTTGAGTTTTTGAAGAAATTTTTTGTATTTTTTTACAGGAATGTTAATTTTGAGCAAAATATCTCAATTAACAACTAAAAAGTTGAAATTATAAGCAAAAATATGAATTTTTAACCAAATAGTTGAATTTTCAACTCAAATATATAAATCTTCAAACAGAAAGTGAAATTTAAAAAAAAAGTTGAAGTTTTTAACAAAATGGTTGAATTTTTTACAAAAAAATTAATTTTGAAACAAATATGTATTTGAATTTTAAAATAAAAGGTTAAGTAACAATCAAATATATAAATTATAACTTGAAAGTTGAATTTTTAACCAAATAGTTCAGTTTTCAACAAAAAAAATCGAATTTTTAACCAGTGTTGAATTTTCAACAAAAAGGAATGGTTTTCTAATAAATTGTTAAATTTTCAACCAAATATTGAAAATTCATTCCTTAGAAAATTAATTTTCTTTTTTGAAAGCGACTTTTTGGTTTTATAATTCATCTCTTTTGTTAAAAAATTTTTTTTTGTTAGCAATGCACCTATTATTTCTTTACTGAGAAATGATCGTTGTTGGTTGAAGAATCAACTTAGTGGTGAAAAAATCGAAAATATGAATTTGCAAAAAAAGTAATGTTGAAATACACTCTTGAATTTTTTTACTGGAAACTTAATTTTCAACCAAATATCTGAATTTACAACTAAAAAGTTGAAATTGCAAATAAAGATATGAGTTTTTAACATAAAAGATGAATTTTCAACCAAAAGGTTGAAATAACAACCAAGTATTTTAATTTTTACTTTAAAACTGAATTTTCAACTAAATAGTTGAATTTTCATCCCAAATATATAAATCTTCAACCACAAAGTTAAATTTGAACATAAAAGTTGAATTTTTAACGAAATTTTTGAATTTTTAACTTAAAAATTGAATTTTTAACCAAATAGTTGAATTTTTCAAATCAAATATATACATCTTCAATCGGAAAGTTAACTTTGCACAAATAAGTGGAAGTTTTTAACAAAATTGTTGAATTTTTTACAGAACAGTTAATTTTCAAACAAATATTTGAATTTTAATTTAAAATGTGCAAGGAAAAACTTGATTATATAAATTTTCACTTGAAAGTTGAATTTTTAACTAAATAGATCAATTTTCCACTAAAAAGTTGAAATTTCCACCAAACATTTTAATAAATTTGAAAATTATATGCTTAAAAATTAAAATTAAATACTTAACAATGGAATTTTTAACCAAATAGTTGATTTTTTTAACCAAATACAAACATCTTCAATCAGAAAGTTAAATTTAAACAAATAAGTGGAAATTTTTAAAAAAAGCTGAATTTTTCACAGACAAGTTAATTTTTAACTTGAAAATTGAATTTTCTACCCAAATATATAAATATTCAACCATAAAGTTAAATTTGAACATAAAAGTTGAATTTTTGACCAAATAGTTGAATTTTTCAAATTAAATATATACATCTTCAATCGGAAAGTTAACTTTGCACAGATAAGTGGAAGTTTTTAACAAAATTGTTGAATTTTTTACAGAACAGTTAATTTTCAAACAAATATTTGAATTTTAATTTAAAATGTGCAAGGAAAAGCTTGATTATATAAATTTTCACTTGAAAGTTGAATTTTTAACTAAATAGATCAATTTTCCACTAAAAAGTTGAAATTTCCACCAAACATTTTAATAAATTTGAAAATTATATGCTTAAAAATTAAAATTAAATACTTAACAATGGAATTTTTAACCAAATAGTTGAATTTTTTAACCAAATACAAACATCTTTAATCAGAAACTTAAATTTAAACAAATAAGTGGATATTTTTAACAAAAAGCTGAATTTTTAGCAACATTTTTTTATTTTTCACAGAAAAGTTAATTCTTAAATAAATATTTGAATTTATAACTAAAGAGTTGAAATTGCAACCAAATATATGTATTTTTAATTTAAAATATTCTTTTTTAAAACAAATATTTAAATTTTTATCTTGAAAATTGAATTTTCGACCCAAATATATAAATATTCAACCATAAAGTTAAATTTGAACATGAAAGTTTATTTTTTAACTCAAAAGTTGAATTCTTAACCAAATATTTGAAAATAATATACTTAAAAATTGAAATTAAAATTAAATACTTAAAAATTGGATTTTGAACCAAATAGTTGAATTTTGAAACCAAATATAAACATCTTTAGTCAGAAAGTTAAATTTAAACAAATAAGTCGATATTTTTAACAAAAAGCTGAATTTTTAGCAACATTTTTTTATTTTTCACAGAAAAGTTAATTCTTAAATAAATATTTGAATTTTTAACTAAAGAGTTGAAATTGCAACCAAATATATGTATTTTTAATTTAAAATATTCTTTTTTAAAACAAATATTTAAATTTTTATCTTGAAAATTGAATTTTCGACCCAAATATATAAATATTCAACCATAAAGTTAAATTTGAACATGAAAGTTTATTTTTTAACTCAAAAGTTGAATTCTTAACCAAATATTTGAAAATAATATACTTAAAAATTGAAATTAAAATTAAATACTTAAAAATTGGATTTTGAACCAAATAGTTGAATTTTTTAACCAAATATAAACATCTTTAATCAGAAAGTTAAATTTAAACAAATAAGTGGATATTTTTAACAAAAAGCTAAAGTTTTAACAACATTTTTTAATTTTTCACAGAAAAGTTAATTCTTAAATAAATATTTGAATTTATAACTAAAGAGTTGAAATTGCAACCAAATATGTGTATTTTTAATTTAAAAGATGCTTTTTTAAAACAAATATTTGAATTTTTATCTTGAAAATTGAATTTTCGACCCAAATATATAAATATTCATCCATAAAGTTTATTTTTCAACTCAGAAGTTGAATTCTTAACCAAATATTTGAAAATAATATACTTAAAAATTGAAATTAAAATTAAATACTTAACAATTGGATTTTGAATCAAATAGTTGAATTTTCAAACCAAATGTAAACATAACCAATCAGAAAGTTAAATTTAAACAAATAAGTGGAAGTTTTTAACAAAAAGCTGAATTTTTAACAAAATTTTGAATTTTTTACAGAAAAATTTACTTTTGAAAAAATATTTGAATTTTCAAATAATGAGTTGAAATTGCAACCAAATATATACATTTTTTACTAATAAAATTGAGTTTTTAACCCAAATATTTAACTTAAAACTTGAATTTTCAACCAAATAGTTGAATTTTCTACAAAAAACAAAAAAAAAAAACGAATTTTTAACAAAACAGTTGAGTTTTCAAGCAAAAGAAATTTGTTTCTAACAATATTGTTAAATTATGAACAAATATTACATTTTTTACCAAAAAATAATAATTCTCAGATAGAAATATAATTGCTGACTTATCAAATGTATAATTATATTAAGGCCATGTGATGAGTGGGTCACGTGACCAGATTCCTACCTTACCGCAACTTTGTTTATTTCCCAACTTATATTCACACGAAATGCCTCATCGAGTTGAAAATTTAGGATACTAAACAAGAAGCACTAAGAATGGCGTGTCTGGTCCTAAAATTGTATAATTATAAAAAAAATTTTTTGTTGTAAATAATTTTTTTTTGCTTTTTTCATAATTATTAAAGTTTTGGACCAGACTCACCTTTTTTAGTGATTTTTATTTAAAATCCCAAACTTTCAACTCGATGTGGCGCTTAGTGAGAAAATAAGTTGGGAAACAAGAAAGGTGGCGGTAAGGTAGGAATCTGGTCACGTGACCCACTCGTCACATGGCCTTAAACAAGAAAGTAATGGTTATTTAATTACCACAACTTCCTTACTCTTTACTAAACTATATTAATATTAGGTCAATCGATTCGAACTACCATAAATTAAATCAATTAAATAATAAATTTTCTTTGAACCAGTACAATATTTTTAAGAAATGAAGTAAATAAGATTTCCTTATTTGTATTTCAATAACTGTATGGTGGAATTACTAGCAAAACTATCGAGATATTCCAAACATGACACAGATTTCTAATCTAGAATTTAAAATTTCAGCAATAAAACATGTGCAAAGTTATAATCAACTCTCCCTCTCCCCTTCTCCGTCCACATCCTCTTTATTTTCTTGCAAGTATGTATGTAAATTTGCAAAAAAAAGAGCTTGCATTGCAAGCCATTAATGAAGTCATTGGAATTCATTAGAATATATTAAATATAATTTTCATCAATGAAGTCACCCCACGAAAAAATTAACTGTTTTTTGTCTAAAAATTTTAATAGTGACAGTGAAAAATATCGTTTCTATGCACATTCATTCTCAGCAGAATCAATACTAAAATTCAACTTTAAAAGCTTCAAGTTTCTGAATTTAGACAATTGACTTGTCACAAAGAAAATTTTTATTCTTCAAATAATAGTGCTTTCATTCATTTTATTTTTTTAATTATGCAATTTAAAAAGTGGAACATTTTTCTTTTGTGTGAAATAAATCAAGCCAAGGAAAATTTTAAATTCGAAATTTAGTAAGGAGATGTCATCTTGCTCAGAGAAAGCAGTTAAGTGGAGTGAAAGCCAAAATTACTTCAGTCATTAAGATTAAATGAAACATGAAGTACAATTTTTTTTATACATAATTCTAATTTTAGTTGAAATTTTACACTTTTCCTAACAATCTGTTAGACCAGCAATAATAATGTTATTATTACGTAATAAATGCAATTTATTAAAAATTAGTAGACTATAATCAAATTTATTTAAATATAGTACTTTAAAATTTGCGAAATTTAAATTAGACCAAAATCCAAATTAAAAATCCCATTTAAACAAAACAAGAATCCAACGACCAGATTTGGACCACAACGAATACACGAAAACCAAAAATCCTATTGTAATCTGAAAAAAATAAAATAAAATTTTTTGATAAAAATAAAAAAAAAAGAGGAAAGAAAAATGAGAAGGCAGCCAACCACATCCCCGTCCTTCTCTTTTTCTTTCTTTCGTCTTCTTTATTTTTATTACCATCAAATGACAATAAAATAAAAATAAAAAGCATAAATAAATTTGCATTTTTCTTTCCTCTTTTTTTATTTTTGTCCGAAAATTTTATTTTATTTTTTTGTACCGAAAAAATTATAAACAGAAATAGAAAACCATGTGACCAGTTTTTTTTGCAGTTTATTCCCCTTGACTATTATATTTCTAGTTACAAATTTTATTATTTTGTTGGAAGTTTGTCTTTTTGAGTAGAAAATTAATTTATTTAGGCAGAAAATTAACATTATGCTCAAAACATTATTTTTAGTAATAAAAATAACAACAGAAACCTTTCTTGGTTGTAAATTTAACTATTTTTCTGAAATTTCACATTTTCGGTTTAAAAATTCATCTGTTCTATAAGAAATCTCAACTAAAAAATTCTTATTTTTTGCTTGAAAATTCAACTATTTGGTTGATGGCTTAACCAACGCAGTCACAAAATAATTTGTTTGTTAAAGTTTCATCATTTTAATTGGAATTTAATTTCTGTTTGACAATCATTTATTTCTTGTTTGAAAACCAGTTTTTTAAATTGAAAAATTAACTATTCCAGTTGAAGATTAGTAATTTTTTCTCAGTTAAATATTCATCACTTGGATTGAATTCAACTGTTTTTGATTTAAAATAAAAATATTGACGGTTAAGCCACTTTCTCAAAAAATATTTTTTGTTTAAAAATTCACAATTTTAATTCAGAATTCATCTCTGGTTGAAAATTCGTTTTTTTTTGTTCGGTTGAAAACTAATTTTTTTAATTGAGAATTTTACTTTTTCACTTTTGGTTGAAATTTGTTGAAAATTCTCTTTACTATTAAAAATGAATTTTTTACTAAAAACTTTACTCTTCTATTTTTGTTTGAAAATTATCTTCTTTAGTTGTCAATTTAACCATTTTTTTTTAAATTTGAGGATTTTGTTAGATATCCGCTTTTTTGTTAAAAAATTATTTTTTTCTGAAAATTTAACTTTTCAATTTTTGTGGAAAATTTGTCTTTTACTGTTAAAGGCTTGGCTATTTTGCGGAAAATGGGATTTTTTGTTGTAAATTCTCTTTTCTGTTATAAGAGAATTTTTTACTAAATACTTTTCTTTTTCCATTTTTGGTTGAAAATTTATGTCCATTAGTTGAAAATTCACCTTTTTTTATTTTTAGTATTTTGTTAGATATTCGCTTTTTTGTTACATTTTTTTTCTGAAACTTGTCTATTTTTGTTGAAAATTTATCTTTTATAGTTAAAAAGTCAAATATTTGTTAAAAAATGTGACCTTTATTCTGTTAAAAATGCACTTTTTAATAAATTTTTTCTGAAGTCTTTTGTATTTTTCGTTAAAAATTCCATACTTTGTTTGAAAATTTATTATTATTATTTTTTTACTGAAAATAATTTAACTTTTATAATTTTGTTTGAAATTTATTTTTGCCCCTTGAAAATTTAACTATTTGTTTAAAAATGTATGTAATTTGTTGAAAAATCATCTATTTGTAAGAAAATTAATGTCGGTAAAAATTCTCCTTTCTATTTTTAAATTTCATCTCTGTTGGAAGCCATCTTTATTTAGTTGAAAATTCAACAATCATATTTTTTGTTGAGAAGTTAGATTTCTTATTTGAAAATGCAACTATTTGTTTACAAATTAGACCATTTTCTTAATAACTTAATAATTTCGTTAAAAATTCAACTCTGGATTGTAATTTGACTATTTTGTTGAAAATTATTTTTTCCAAGTAAAAATTTAAATTTTCTATTTTGGGTTGAAAAGTTATCATCCTCAATTAGAAATTTAACTTTTTGTTTGAAAACTTGTTTATTTTGATATCATTTTTTATTCTTTTGAAAAATCACTTTTTTGTGGAAAATTAAACTTTTAACTGAAAATTTAACTCTTTTGTTTTTGTTTGAAATTTAGCTTCATATGAAAGTTCAACTAATTGTTTAAAAATTCATGTAATTTTTTGACGGACTGTTTTTTTTTATGAGAAAATTAGTCTTTGTGGAAAATTCTTCTTTCTGGTTTTAAATTTTACCTCTTTTGATAGAAATTTCATTTTTTTTAAAATTAAAAATGCAATTATCACATTTGTTTCAATTCATAAGATTAGGTCATAAAAATTAATTAATTTTGTTAAAAGATTATTTCTTTGATTAAAAATATAAGTAATTTGTTAAAAATTGTTTTCCTTAACTAGAAATTAATTTTAATTTAACTAGAAATTAACTAGAAATTAAATTTAATTTTTTATGAATTAATTTTTTACTAAAAATTTAACTTGTCCATCTGTTTTTAAAATTAAAATTTTTTAGTTGAAAATTCAAATATTTGTTTGACAATGCATGCATAATTTTGTTGAAGATTTGTCTTTTGATATAAAATATTGATTTTCTTAGTTAAAAACTTACCTTTCTGGTCAAAAATTAAATTTTTCCTTTAAAATTTAAATTTTCTTGTTTCAAATTAATTTTATTTACATGAAATTACCCTCCTATTTTTTTTAAATAATCTACAAATAAAAATGTTTAATAACTCATTTGCGTCACTTTATTAAAAGTTTGGACAAAAACGTCACAAAGTGGTTGAAAAAATTGAGATAAAGATAATAATTGAGTATGATGAAAAAAATGTTTTTTTTTTCTGCATTATGGTTGGCTGCACAACTACTGTTCCGGACAAATAAAAAATCTCTTAATTCTCGCACGGTTCTTGTGCGCGACTTGACCTCCTCGTTTTTGCGACAGTGTCGCAAATGCCTTACGGCGCGACATGACGGCGCGCAGGTTAAAAATTATTATTAGCTGTAAAGGACGACACGATACCCAATTAGAAATAAAATAAAAAAAAAAAAAATAATGTTAAAGTTCATGTAATTTTTAGTATAGGTATTGGTATTAGAGATAGGAAATCAACGTGACATTTGGGCACGATCATTTTCCTATATTCTATTTTACTTATTCATGTTATTTTTAAATATTAATGACCATTCGGAATATTCCATACTGTGGCGTCAACTCTGGATCACAAAACCAGTTTACAGGAATCTCAAATGTTAATTTATAGCCTTAACAAATTATATTTATTATAATTTGTTTTTAATTTATTCAGATTTATTTCGTGCCATAGTCTTGTTTTTATTTTTCAGACTCCTTTGAGTCATTCAATACATTGAAACAGTAAAAGAAAGAAAAACGTATGTGGGTATTTATTTTTTAACATTAAAAATAATTTAAAAATTCATTGTTAAACAATTTTTTTAATGAGTTTATACATTTTTTGAAACAGTCATTAATTAATGATTTTCTACTGTATTTTCAATTTTCACTGTATAGTGGTCTTCTCTAATCCTTAATTTTGAAATAAAAGCGTTTGAAGTTAAATAATTTTGTAATTGAAAAAATTTAAAACGGAAATTCTCAATTTAAAAAATTTGAGACAGAAATGTTCAAAATTGGACAATTTCATTAGAAAGGAATTGAAATTGTATTAGTTCTATTTCAAAACGTTTAAAATTGAATATTTTTCAATTGGAATTTTGAAAATTGGATTCTTTAAAATTCAAAGGAATTGAACATGTTTTATTTCTAATCAAAGACTTTCCAAATGAAATAATAAAAAATTAAAAAATTCTGAATGTAAATAATTTTCAATTCGAAGCGATTTAAAAATTGGAATATTTTGAAATTGAAATCTAAATTTAATGTTTCAAATTTATTAACTTTTTGAAATTAGTGAATTTTAAATTTCCATTGCATAAAAAAATTATACTTAAACAGTAAATCTGAGCAGCTAAATTTTTCTAAAATCTAAAAAATAAAAGGAAGCAAGTTTAAAAGACACAGATAATAAATGAGTAAATTTTTAAAAGTTAGATGGAATTTAATCATTTTAAATAATTAATTAATTTAAGCTAATTAATTAACTTGATTAATTCAATTACTTAAATTAAAATTTAATTTTTAAATACCGTGTTCAAGTCTGAAATTTAAATATTAGAAATGCTGAAGATATTGACAAATTTCAATTGTTACAAAAAGCTTCAAATTAGAAATTATTATTTAAAAATTTAAGCGTCCAATTATAATTGGCGAAGTAAAATCATTTTAAAAGTTTAAATAAATATAACTATAAGGTAATTTAATTTAATTTCAAGCATTAATTGCCGCAGCCAAGCCTAAAGTTTAATTATTCAGACTTCGAAAATAGCCCGACTTAATATAATTTAGGTAATCCACTTGTAATCCGTTTTAATCCATGTGTAATCCGTGTATAATTATGGACAAGCTACCTATAATCCACAGTAATCCACAGTAATCCATCTACAATTTTCGGAAATCCACAGTAAGCCATCTACAATCCTGAAAAATCCACAGTAATCCAAAGTAATCCACTTATAATCCACCTATAATTTAGCGTAATCCAAATTTTAATGCTGGATAATCCATCATAATATACATATGATTCAGGTTAATCCACGTGTAATCCTGGGTAATCCACTATAATCCACGGTTATCCGGATTTTATTCTGGGTAATTCACCTATATTGCAGCGTAATCCACCTATAATTATGGGAAAACCACTTATAATCCAGCGCAATCCACAAATAATTCTAGATAATTCACCTATGATCGTGGATAATCCACCTATAATTAACAATAATGAATCCACAATCCACAGTAATCCACTTATAATCCATGTAATCCACATATAATCCAGAATAATCCATATATAATCCATAGTAGTACACATTAATTTATATATAAATCAAGGCAATCGACCTATAATTCAGCGTAATCCACATATAATTCTGGGTAATCCACATATAATCTACAGTATTCTACCTTTAATTCTTAATAATCCACCTATAATCCAGCTTAATCCACAGAAGTCCATCTACAATTCTGGAAAATCCACAGTAATCCATCTACAATCCTGGAAAATCTACAGTAATCCAAAGTAATCCTCTTATAATCCATGACATCCACCTATAATCCTCGTTAATTCAAATATAATCCACCGTAATCTACATATAATTCAAGGTAATTGAACTATATTGCAGGGTCATCCACCTATAATTTAGCGTAATCCACTTTTAATGCTGGATAATCCACAATAATATACATATGATTCAGGTTAATCCAAGTGTAATCCACTATAATCCACGGTTGTCCGTTTTTTATTCTGGATAATTCACCTATATTTCAGCGTAATCCACCTATAATTATGGACAGACCACTTATAATCCAGCGTAATCCACAGATAATTCTAGATAATCCTCCTATGATCGTGGATAATCCACCTATAATCAACAATAATAAATCCACAGTTATCCACATATAATCCATAAAATACACCTATAATCCACGGTAATCCACATATAATCCATAGTAATACACATTAATTTTTATATAAATCAAGGCAATCCACATATAATTTTGGGTAATCCACATTTAATCTACAGTATTCTACCTTTAATGCTTAATAATCCACCTATAATCCACAGAAATCGACAGATAATTCACAATAATTTACTTGTAAATCAAGGCAATCGGCCTATAATCCAGGGTAATCCACATATAATTCTGGGTAAGTTACATATAATCGACAGTATTTCACCTTAATTTTGGGTAATCCACCCATAATTCAGCGCAATCCGCCCGTAATTATGGAAAAACTACCTATAATCCACAGTTATCCACATAAAATCCACAGTAATCCATCTATAATCCTGCGCAATCCACAGTAATTCAAGGTCATCCACTTATAATCCATGACATCCAACTATAATCCAGAGTAATCCACCTATAATCCAGAAAATTCACCTATAATCCATCTAATCTATATATAATCTAGCGTAATCCACATATAATCCATAGTAATCCACAGTAATATACATATAATCCAAAATAATCCAAATATAATCCACAGTAATCCATTAATAATCCTCGACAATCCACAGTAATAACAAGTAATCCACTTATAATCCTTGACATCCAACTATAATCCAGAGTAATCCACCTATAATCCAGAAAATGCACCTATAATCCATCTAATCTATATATATAATCTAGCGTAATTCACATATAATCCATAGTAATTCACAGTAATATACATATAATCCAAATTAATCCAAATATAATCCACAGTAATCCATTAATAATCCTCGACAATCCACAGTAATAACAAGTAATCCACTTATAATCCATGACATCCAACTATAATCCATGAAATCTAACTATAATCCAGAGTAATCCATCTATAATCCTGGACAATCCACAGTAATAACAAGTAATCCACTTAGAACCCATAAAATCCACT
>NC_046664.1:933407-937167 GCF_010883055.1 Belonocnema kinseyi | reverse complement strand
TCTATAATCCTGGACAATCCACAGTAATAACAAGTAATCCACTTAGAACCCATAAAATCCACTTATAATCCATGAAATCTAACTATAATCCAGAGTAATCCATTTCTAATCAATCTAATCCATATATAATCTAGCGTAATCCACATATAATCCATATTAATCCACAGAAATATATATATATAATCCAAATTAATTCACATATAATTCACTTAGAATCCATAACATCCACTTATAATCCATGAAATCTAACTATAATCCAGAGTAATCCACTTCTAATCAATCTAATCCATATATAATCTAGCGTAATCCACATATAATCCATATTAATCCACAGAAATATATATATAATCCAAATTAATTCACATATAATTCACTTAGAATCCATAACATCCACTTATAATCCATGAAATCTAACTATAATCCAGAGTAATCCATCTATAATAAATCTAATCCATATATTTATCTAGCGTAATACATATACAATCCATAATTATCCACATTAATATGAATATAATCCAGGTTAATCCACAGTAATCCACATATAATACGCAGTTATCCATTTATAATCCATGGAAATCCACATTAATAACAAGTAATCCACTTAGAATCCATAACATCCACTTATAATTCAGGGCAATCCACATATAATTTGGTGATCTACCTAAAATCCATTTATAATTCACCTATGATTCAGGATAATCCATTTTTATTTCACGTTGTCAAAATAATTTAAGCAAACTAATTGTAAATATTTAACTTGCAATCCAGAGTATTCCAGGTAATTCGGAGTAATATACATCGGTAATCCAAATAGTTTTAAACTATCTTTTACAAATTTCTTTCTGTTCAAAATTAAGTTTCTTTATTGAAAATTAAGATATTTCATCTTTGGTTAAAAGTTGATCCTCTCTAGTTGAAAAAATCGTATTTTTTTTTAGAAAATTAATATTTTTCATTAAAAAGTCATTTTCTTGGTAGAAAATTCCACTTTTTGTTGAAAAATCTTCGTTTCGGGTTAAATATTTAACTATTTTGGTAGAGAATTGATTCTTTGGTTGAAAATTAGTTTTTTCGTTGGTTAAAAATTAATGTTTTTTACTAAAAATTTTATTATTATATTTTTAGATGAAAATTTGTCGTTTTCAGTTGAAAGTTCAACTGTTTTGTTGAAATTTTATGTTTATGTTTTGAGAATTTAATTGTTTGGTTGAGAATGAACTTAAAAATTTTAAAAATTTAAAAATTCAACTGCTTTGTAGAAAATATTGTTAAAATACTTTATTATAAATTCATTTTTCTATTTGAAGATTCTTTATTTTAGTTTAGAATGTTTTGGTTGAAAATTATTGATAAATTTTATTGAAAATTTGTTGTTTATTTATTATTTAAGAATTAATTTTTTCAGCATAAAATTTAAATATTTCATTTTTGCTGAACATTTTTCTTTCTTGCTTGCAAGTTGATGTATTTTGTTAAATTTACTTCTTTGTAGAAAATTAAGATTCTTGCTTGAAAATTTATCGTTTTCGTTAAAAACTGATCTATTTTGTTGAAGATTCACCTTTTTTTTGAAAATTCCTTTATTTTGTTAAATATATATAATTCTGAATGAAGATTTAATTATTTTAGAACAAACATTTAACTATTATTTAGAAAATTCGTTTCTTTTTTGTTTGGAAATAATTTTTTTTAAGTGAAGCTTTTAATCATTCATTTTCAATTGTATATATTTTTGGTCAGAAAATTAATCTGATCGGTTGAAAATTCAACGATTTGGTTAAAAGGTTTAATAATAATTAATTTTATGGGTTGAGGAATTAACTATTTGATTGAAAATTCTTTTCTTTTAGTGAAAATTAATTTTCTGAATCGAAAATTTAATCATTCCGTTTTTGGTTGAAAATTGAACTACATTATTAAAAATTTGTTTTATCGTTTGAAAATTGATCTATTTTGTTTAAAACCATATGTTTTTTATTGAATATTAAACTATTTCAGTTGAAGATTTATCATTTTAGTTGAAAATTCATTTCTGGTTGAAAAATAAACTATTTTATTTGAAAATTGTTTTTTTTTTGTAAAAATTATTTTATTTAAATTTAAAACGTAACTATTTTAATTTTAGTTTAAAATTCCACTACTTGAATTGAAAATCGTGTAATTTGCTGAAAATTCATCTTTTTCTTAAAGAAGAATGCTTGAATCCAATTCTGTACAATTGTTCAATTTTAAGTACTTGAAACTTGAAAGCTTAAAAATTTAAATGTTCTACAAAACAGTTGAATTTTCAATTCGAAATAAAAAAAAAAAATTGTAACCAAATATATTAAGATTGTACCAAAATTTACGACGCAGTTTCTCAGTTCAAGGGGCGAGAGAAGGTTGCTACTCTCGGAAGGGCTACAGTGCGCGAGTACTCACTCGAGTATATTGCGCAATATTATGCATTCCAATTTGCATTTCAAAGCATTTTAAAACATTAGAGGCCCTGAAAAAGGAATTTCATTACATAATATTTCTGTACGAAAGTATTATCTATTACTAATATCTATAATTAGTTTTTTTCTTTAACTATAAGAAGCCTTATTTAAAAAAATATAAATTTTTTCATATTTAGCAAAATTATTTTTAGATCGTTACTTATTGTACACGTAGATCAGTTAGAATAGGAAAAATTAAAGAGAAGAAAAAGCCCCTGCTTCTAGAATAAACATTATTGTTAATATATTGACAAGAAGTGATTTACAAAGAGTCGTACGTGACTTTTGAGAGAAGATTTAAAGATCTACGTACATACGTCTACGCGACATTCATTCAATGCACTTACACTTGCATTGAGACAAGAAAAGATGCAATTACACGGTACTTGACACGTGCAATCTAGAGCATAATGCATGGAAATATAATTATGAAAAACGATTCTGGAAAATTTCAGTCGTTATTCACTATTCATTAATCACTCACTGTATTACAAATTCGTTTTCAACTTGAAAGAAATTTTACTCACAAAGTTTTTATTCAAATACATATAATATGTCAATCATAACCATTGTCATCGGTAATTACGTTGTTGAAAATTTCCAGTGCGATTCTACCTATTTTTTGCTCAATAATTATAAAGGTTAATTGCTCATTAACCCTACAAGTCCAGGTTTGTTTATAATCGATTGATGGTTCACAATGTATTTTCTTAGAAATTCAGCAGGCATCTCGTGTGGAAATAACCCCATTTGGCCCTATTACAAGTCGGGCACTAATCGGGGGTTTTTGGGGTTAATTAATTTGGACAAAGTGCCCAGTCGGGGACTAATCAAGGACTAGTCGGGCCTTTTAGTTCACTAATGATTTTTTTTTATTCTAGAACACTAAGAATATATTTAACAATAATTTTACACCGTTTTTTAGAGAAAAGATTTATTAATGTTAAATTCATCTTAAATATACTTAATAAATAATTATTAAGCTAATAATTTTGTACAAAAGTCAACTTTTTATAAAAATAACGATCAAAATCTTCAAAAAGACATAAGTCTTATTTTTTTGTAGTATTTTTTAGAAAATTGCGAATTTCTGGAAACATTTATAAATACCTTTGTATGGAATTTTAAGAAAATCCATATTGAAAAATAATACGTATAGATGTAGGTAAAAAGTTTGTCGAAAGTCATAAAACTCTAAATTTGTACAGATGCTTATTTTTAAATTGATCTGAAAGGTTTGCCATATGTAAATAAAGTCTAATCCTTCATGTAGTTGAAAT
>NC_046664.1:927436-933307 GCF_010883055.1 Belonocnema kinseyi | reverse complement strand
GCTTTAAAGAAAATCCGCAAGGGCGCGAGGCGTCGCCTCTCGCGCAGCAGAAATGACGCGTTGAGTGTTCAAGACAGCAGTCCACACGTAACGAAGCATAATTACCTGGAGCAGAGACTACTGTGACCAACACGTCGGTTCCTTCAGAGCGAAGCTCTTCCATTGATGCCTTCCAGCTGAAGTTTTTTTTTTAAATTAATATTCCGCAAATTTTGAGAAATTTTAGTTACATAAATTTATGCATTTTTAAGCGTAGGATATGTTCCCCATTAAATCTTGGGTCAATTTCAGCACTTTTAAGTATTTCAAAAAAATTTATGGAGATTTCCGTAAATAATAACTATTTTGACAAACTTTTAGAGCATGTTCCACAAATTTTGGGGAGTTTGGTTAATATTCCACGCGGATGTATTATCATGTAAACCCTAACTAGTATCAAATCAGGCCCCGACTAGGATAAGTTAGGGCAACTGACTAGCCCCCGACCAATCTACCGTGACGCTACTGGTCGGGGGCTAGTCAGATCACCCGACTAGCCCCCGACTTCAAGTTTTTAAATTTATTTTATAGAAATCCAACAGAAATCTTCAAAACCTAGGTATCTCAAGGAATAAAGATATATTTTTCATATTGAATAAAATCTTAAGATTAATTTTACGAATATTTCTTTGAAAATATTAGTTTTAGAGAAAACATTAAAATTCAAAGTCATTATTTCTCCATAGTTTTTGTAAACTCTCTTTTAAAATATTCAAAATTTTTGGTGAAATACATCTTCTTTCGATTCGTTTTGAGTTCCGTAAAACAGATTTCTTAACTTTTGTGTTTTTTTTTAAACAACTTTAAAAAGGGAATAACACCATTTCTATTGAAGCTTGAGAAATTTAATTTACAATCAATCAAAATTTTAATTTTTCTTTAACCTCCAGCATTCAAATTGAACTGAAAAATTCTTTGAATTAAAAAAAAATTCAACGATCATTTTGTACCTTAAAGCTACTTCACAATCAATTTGGAGTAAGTTATTTGGAGAGATTTAAAAATTTAATTTTTAACTATTTCAAATTTAACGGTTCAGATTTTAAAAAATTTCAAATTAAAAAAAAAAAACATTTTTTAAATTTTCAATAGTTGAAAAATCAGGCTGAAACCTAATTTTGTATTAAAACACGTGTTAAAATTTTGTATATCTACATAATTTGACATGAAAATTTAATAAATACAAATTTAAGGCCATAACTATTTTTATTTGAAAAGAGTCGATTTCGGTAGAAAATTTCTCTGTTTTTGCAGAAATTTTATCTTATTTGGTTGAAAATGCAATTGTTTGCTTGATAAATGACCATTTTTAGACTTGATGATTCAAATCTTTTTTTGAAAATTGTTTTTTTTTTGTTAAATTCTACTGTTCTTAATTTAAAATTAATTTTTTTAGTTGGCCTTTCAACCAATACATTTTACGTTGAAAATTCATCCTTTCGGGTAGAAAATTAAACTATTTAGTTAAAAAAAGACCCTTTGGATAAAATTGGATATTTTTATGTTGAGAATTCATCTATTTTGTAGAAAATTCTTCTACTTGGCGTAAAATATAAACATATCGGATAACATTTTTTTTCTCGATTCACTGAAAAATATTCCTTGATTGCAAACATTGGATGAAAATTAAATTATTTTGGTTGATAATTAGTTTTTTTGTTAACAATTCATTTTTTCGGATTAAAAATACAACTGTTTTTTCCATAAAATTTTGTTAACATTTTTTTTTCAATATTCAATATCGTAGTTAAAAATTTATTTCTTTTGTAAAATATTAAACTAGCTAATTGAAAAATCACCTTTTTGGTTAAAAATAAAGTTATTTAAAACAATTTAAAAATTCATACTTTTTTCTTGAAAATCTAATTATTTTCCTAAAAATTCATATCTTTTTGTATAAAATTCAACTATCTGCTTAAAAGTCTAATTACATGGTTGTAAATTAAAAATTTTTTGTTAAAAAATCATCCTTTGTGTTTGATAATTCACTTTCTTGTTAAAAATTCATTCTTTTATTGAAGATTGAGCATTGTAATAAAAAATTCATTTCCTCTTTAGCAAATTATTCTTCCTCATTAGAAATTCACTTTTTTGTATGAATATCGAACTACTTCTTAAAAATTTATTTATGCCGTTGAAAATTCAACGATTTTGCGAAGTGTCATTATTTTGTTAAATATTTAAAAATTTTGTTAAAAAGTCATACTCTATGGTTGAAAATGTAATTATTTTTCTGAAAATTCATTTTGTGGTAGAAAATTCAGTTATTTGGTTAAAAATTTACTTATTTAGATATAAAATCATATTTTTGGTTGAAGATTCAACTATTTGATTACAAATTTAATCATTTTTTTGAAAATCCGACAATTGTGTTAAAAAAATATCTTTGCTGGATAGAAATTTAACTGTTCGGTGAAAAATTATTCATATTTTAGAAAATTCAATGATTTTATCACAAGTTTAATTATTTTGTGGAAAATTCAATAATTTTGTCAAAAAGTGATCCTTTTTGGTTGCATATTAAATTTCTTTATCAAAAATCATATTTTGATCTAGAAAATTCAAACGTTTTTATAAAACATTTTGTGGAACTACTTTGTTATTTTTTTAAAGAAGAAAAATTTATCTTCTTTAAAACAATTTCATTTTTTTAGAAAATTCATTTCTTTCGTCGAAAATTATTTTCTTTTGTAGATAATTACTCTTCGGGGATTAAAATTGATCATTTTGGTTCTAAATATAATTATTTGATTACAAATTAAATTTTTTGTTGTAAATTTATTAATTTGTTTAAAAAGACATATTTTTGGTAAAAAAATCCACTGTTTTTTTTTTAATTTATCGTTTTTGATTAAAAATTAATGTTTTTGTTATGGGGGTCAACTATTTTGTTGAAAATTAACTTTTTTGTTGAAAACTCAAATTTTCGAGTTGAAAATTTAACTTTTTTTTTTTAATCATTTTTTCGTTAAAAATTCAACTGTCACGTTAGAAATTCGCGTTTTGAGGATGCAACTTTAACGTTTTTTTCTTAATTTATGTCTTTTGGCAGTAATTTCATCTTTTGAGTCTATTTTGGTTGAAATTTAATTTTTTGAACTAAAAATTGAACTATACCAATTTTCTTTGAAATTTTATCTTTTTTAATTAAAAATACAACTACTTGGTTGAACATTCATATTTTAATTAAAGATGAAAACAAAGATTAAAATTGAAATAAATCCGTTTTTCTTTCTGTTTCAGGTGAGTTGAAATTGAATTATTTTTACACAAATTTAAAGTGAAGTTGCCTGTTGTAAGTATAAAAGTCTCCCATAATTTATTATAATAATAATAATAAAAATTGTAAATAGTTTAAGTTTTAACTAAATAGTTGAATTTTCAACTAAAAATGGGAATTTTCTACCGCGAAGATTAACGTTCTGCAAAAGAAATTAATTTTTAACTGAATTGGAGAATGTTAAACCAAAGACAATAAAATTTTAACAGATAATTCAATTCTTAACCAAATAATTACATTTTGAACACAAAAAGACAAAATTTCAATAAAACAGTTAAATCTTCAATGAAACGAAATTAATTTTTAACAAAGTAGTTCAATTAATTTTTTTACAAAACAGTTAATTTTTTATCCGAAAATATAAAATTTTAACAAGAAATTCAATTCTCAATCAAATAATTAAATTCAAAAATTTTGTTGAGAGTTGAAATACTTTATTCAAAATTTATTTATTTTTTGGTTTGTTGAAGTATTTTATTTAACCAAGTACTTGAATTTTCAACCATAAGAGATCCACTTTTACAAAGTATTTCAAAAAAATATTCTTTAAAACAGTTGCCTTATTAAACCGATTATATTAATTTTTAAGTAGAAAATTAATTCCCAACTAAAATACTTAAATTTTCAATACAAAAAAAAACAAATTTTCTACAAAAGAGTTGGATTTTCATCCAAAAAGATATTTTAACAAAATTATTAATTTTTCAGGAAAATAATTTAATAATTTTCTACAAAAGAAATGAATTTTTAACTAAAATGATCAATCTTCAACAAAAAAAAGTAAATAAATTTTGAATAAAGTATTTCAACTCTCAACAAAATTTTTGAGTTTTCAACCTATAAGATTAATTTTATACTAAAAAAAAAAAGATATTTTAAAGAAAATATACGACTTTTCAAAGAAACAATTAATTTGTAACTAAAAAAAAATAATTTTTAACCAGAAAGATGAATTTTCATGCAATAGTGTTAATTTTTTTACTAAAAAGACGTATTTTTAACAAAATGCATGAATTTTCCAAAATAGCTAAACCTTCAAAAAGCTTATTTAGTTTTTAAGCAAAGTAATGAATGTTAAAGCAAGGATCTTAATTTTTTACAAAAACAAAAGAAGTTTCAACAAAATGCAATAATTTTTAAGTTAGAAAAACAAATTCTTACAAAAAATGATATATTTAAATTTTTATTTAAAAAAAAACAGACAAATTTTAAGAAAAGAAAAACGAATTTTCAAAAAATTAGTTATGTTTTGAACCAAACCATTTTCAACTAAAATCAGTGATCTTCAACCAGGCAAATGATTTTTCAACGAAGTAGTTCAATTTTTAACCAAATAGATCAATTTTCATCTAAACGGATGAATCTTTATCTGGAATACTTACATTTTTAATTATAAAAATAAATTTTTAACCATAAAAATAAATTTTTAACCCAAAATATCGATTTTGCAACAAAATGGATAAATTTTCAACTAATAAAATGAGTGTTTAACAGTATATTTCAACTTTCAACCAAGCAGTTGAATTTTCAACAAAAACCGATGAATTTTTAACCAAAACCGACGAATTTTTAATAAAATAGTTGGATCTGCAAAGAAAAGAAATTAATTTTAAACCAAGGATTTCTCTTTTTAACCAAGAAAAGGTCATTTTTATAGAAAAAGATCAATTTTGAACCAAATTAAAATTTTCAATCAAATAGCCAAATTTTCAAACAAGAAGATTAATTTTCTACCAAAAAATATTCATTTTTATGAACGTAGTTCAACTTTTAATCAAGCAGTCCAGTTTCCAACAAAAGAAGATTAATTTTCAATTACACAGTTGTATTTTTAACAATAAAGGATTATATTTATATCAAGAAAGATGAATTTTGAACCAAATTTTTAACCAAAAAGATAGATATTTAACGAAGAAGATAAATTTTCTACAAATCAGCAGAATTTTTAAGCAGAAAATATGAATTTTTAACAAAATGCATTCAAATCTCTCTGGTGTGTCACGCCTGAGTGAACACTGTAATTCTTCTCATTAACCAATTATTCAATTCTCGGAAACACTACATCCAGAATCATTAAATCCAGATTAGACAGTAATTTAGATTTTAGCCAAATAGTAGATTGTTTGAACAAAAGAGATGAATTCTGAAAAAAAATATAATAAAAGACTCTTCAAGGAAAAATGGTTAAAGTTTTGTTATTGAGTTCTCTGCAACAAAAATTAATTCTGTGAGTCATTCAGTTCGGATTAAAACGAAAGAGCGAGAAGAGAAAAAGAGGTGAAAACCGGAAGTTTCTTGAAAAGAGAGGAAATAGGGGAGTGGGGGAACGAATTTGAAGTCTGTGTTTCATATGAGAATCAAATAAAATGTATTTATTTCCACAGCCATAGGGATTCATTTGAATATCTTTAGAAGTTCTAATACTGAGAATGTCTTCTTGAATTTTCTGAGAAATAATTTTTTTTTAATCTGGCACAAGTGTTCCATACACGCAACCGACGCCAAGAAATCGAGATTAGTTTTGCAAAACGAGAGGAAGCGAAGATTACCTG
>NC_046664.1:925247-927336 GCF_010883055.1 Belonocnema kinseyi | reverse complement strand
TTATATTAATTATAATTAATTATATATTCCCCATGCCTATCGCCTGTCCTGTCCTATCCTGCCATCACGTGCTTCCGCTCGACCAAGCACGTCTTCCACTTTTCCCTAATAATTTTCACTCCTACGTTCGACAACCTGATTCATTCACGTGGATATTTTCTTGAGGCTTTTCACCATTTTTTTTAAATTGGTATGAAACGACAGTAAACAGAAAATCTGTTATAAAAACTTTTTTTAAAATACACCAAACTCTCGATTTCTGGTTCCCCGGTTTCGGCCTTCCTGGAACTGTTGGCCCAAACGCAGTTTATCAGCGCAGCGGAAATGCGCCGAGCGCGTGTACTCTCATACGCAGATTGCGCAATATTGTGGATTTCAATTGGAAACTATTTAGACGGCTCTGACTGTTTATGTTTGTATTAACCCTGATTTGGGGCCAAGGCTATTTGCAGGCAACCCCTGAAAATGAATTAAAACTGAAAGTTTGATGTAATTACTTTTCGTAAGTTTTCAACTTTTTCATTAAAAATCATTTTTTTCAAAGACTTATTTAAAATATTAAGAAAAATGTCTGCGAAAAAGATCCTCTTTTGCTTCGTCGGGAGTCACGTAGAACAGATTACTTGATATACCAAATTTTTAAAACAATTTTCAAAAGGGAATATTAGAATTTTTTATTTAATTTATTATAAATTAAAATGGCAATTTTTCTTTAACGTCTAACATTCTAATTTAAGAACCGAATTCTTAGAATTAAAACTAAAATAATAATTCAACAGTTCATTTGTACCCAACAGGTCACCTCTGAAAAAAATAGTCATATGATTAAAAAAAAAAAAATTGCTATCATGTCATTTTAAATGAGAAACATTATTTTAATGGAAAAAATTTATAAAACGTACAAAAAAATATATTTTTGAAGTTTTTGCGATTGAATTTTTTCTTGCTATCGTTCCTAACAATTTTACAAAAATGATGGATTATTTTTTCGGTTAAAACTCCACTCATTTCAATTTTAAAAGTAAATTTTTCTATAGCTGACATCGTTAAGATTATTTTTTAAAAGAAAGTAGTTTTCAAGTAATTAAATATATCAGAAGAATATTTACTCATTAAGAATTTCAATCTAAGTTAAAAATTTAATTATTTTGTTAAAATTCTACAATTTTATGGAAAAGTCATCCTTTTTGTTTGAAAATTCAATTTTTTTTTTGAACATTTGTTTATTGTTAAAAATTCAACTGTTTTGTTGAAAATTGGTTTGAACTACTCTGTTCAAAATACATTTTTTGTTGTTAAAGATTCATCATTTCAGTTGAAAATGTATTTTTGTTGAAATTAATCTTCTTCATTGAAAAATTCATCTTTTTGGTTGAAAATTTAACTATTTGGTACAAAATTGAATTATTCTGTTGAAAATTCAACTGGTTGGTTCAAAATTTAATTATTTTGTTAAAATTCAACAATTTGGTTAAAAAGTCATCCTTTTTTATTGAAAATTCAACTCTTTTTTTGAACATTTGTTTTTCTGAGTTGAAAATTGAGTTATTTGGTTAAGAATTAACTTTATTGTTAAAAATTCAACTGTTCTGTTGAAAATTGGTTTGAAATAGTTGGTTAAAAATGCATTTTTTGTTGTTAAAGATTCATCAATTCAGTTGAAAATGTATTTTTGTTTAAATTAATCTTCTTCATTGAAAAATTCATCTTTTTGGTTGAAAATTTAACTATTTGGTACAAAATTGAATTATTTTGTTAAAATTCTACTGTTTAGTTAAAAATTGAATAATTTTGTTACAAATTAAGCCATTCTTTTAAAAAGTGATACTTTTTGGTTGAAAATCCAACTGTTTCGTTCAAATTTTAATTATTTTGTTGAAAATTTAACTGGTTGGTTCAAAATTTAATTATTTTGCTGAAAATTCAACAATTTTTTATAAAGTCATTCTTTTGTGTTTTAAATTCCACTGTTTTGTTAAAAATCAATAATTTTGTTAAAAAGTTACACTTTTTGTCGAAAATTCAACTTTTTGCTTTAATATTGAATTATTTTATTGAAAATTATACTAGTTGGTTCAAAATTTAATTA
>NC_046664.1:923630-925147 GCF_010883055.1 Belonocnema kinseyi | reverse complement strand
TTTTTGCTTCAATATTTAATTATTTTGTTGAAAATTCAACTGGTTGGATCAAAACTTAAATATTTTGCTGAAAATTCAACAATTTTTTATAAAATCATTCTTCTGTGTTGCAAATGATACTGTTTGTTAAAAAATTGTATTTTTGCGTTAATATTTAATGTGTCTTGCTTTAAGATTGAACTATTTCGTTGAAAATCTTCTTGATTGGAAATTTAATTATTTCGTAAAAATTTTAACTATTTTGTTGATAATTCAACAATTTTAGTAGACTTTTTGCATTTTTTGTAAAAATAAAACAATTTGGTTAAAAATTGATTCCTTTTGCTGAAAATTTAATCTTTGTGAACTAAAATGTATCCGTCTATTTAAAAATTAATATTTGTAATCATAAGCCTTTTGGTTGAAGATTTATCTCTTTGGATAAAAATTTAATTATTTTGTTCAAAATTCGTCTGACTTAAAAAAAATCAATCTTGCTTGGTTAAAAATAGTATTTTTGGTTTCAAAAGCGTTTTACATTGAATTCAGTATGATATCGAGAAATTATTCTCGAAATTATTTTAAAAGGGATTGAGTTTTATATAACAAAATTTTGTTATATAATGAAAATCGTTGTCTCTGAAAAAAATTCCGTAACAAGAAAGTCACGGATATCGTAGAAATAAGTATTGACAACGATAATGATTTCCTGTTTCTATTCAAAACGTATTACGAATCGAAGTCACGTTTTACGTCTACCGGTTTCGCTAAAAATAGGCAAACATGTTTTAAAACTTTAAAACAAAAATTGCTATTGATTTCTACAATATTAATTCAGTGGAAAGTAAATGATGGCCCATTACACTTTAGAACACGTTTGTTAAAGAAATGTGAAGACAATAATAAAGCTAACTATCAACAGAAAGTTTCCGATTAATACTCATATTGATAAAAAGATAAGGATAAGAATTAAAGAATTATCCTTATCTGACTTTGATGCCACTTTTCTTCACGTTGCCGGTAAAAATATTGAAAAAATGTTTATTTTAAGTTTAATTATCAGTAAATTGTCTAGTTGAATCAAGTAAGGGCTTATTTTATGTTTATTCATCAAGAAATTGTCCTGTTGAATCTGGAATGGCCTTGTTTTGTGATTAATTTGAGAAATGATCTATTTGGACCAGGTAAGGGCTTTTTTTGGTGTTAACTTAAAAAAATTATTTGATTGGATCGAGAAAGGGCTTATTTTGTGGTTTTTTCTTTTAATTGAGAAATTTAACAGGTGGATCATGAAAGGTCTTGTTTGAGTTATTTTGTATTCAATTATCAAAAAATTATCCAGTTGGATTGCGAGACATATTTTATGTTTAATTATCTCTAAATTATCCAAATGGATCGGGAAAGGGTCTATTTGAGGTTTATTAATTTAAAAAATCAATGCCAAATGAACGACTAACGAAACAAGTGTATCAAGTTAAAGTAAATGGCAACGTGCCCAGAGGTAGACCGCGGAAAGAATGGTTAGAATGTGTGAATGA
>NC_046664.1:915195-923530 GCF_010883055.1 Belonocnema kinseyi | reverse complement strand
TTCGTGAGGTTCTTCGCTTGGGGTGATTGCTAGAGAGATTGATCAGCAACCTGGGTCGGAGCAGTGTTGCGGAACGAACGTGTTATTTACTTAAATAGCACTTAAATTGTTTATTTGGGCCAGGAAGGAGCTTTTTGTTGTTGGCTTATTATACAAAAATTATGAAGTTGGATCGGGGAAGGATATATTTATTATTCAAGAAATATCCTAGTTGAATCGGAAAAAGGCTTATTTCGTATTTAATTATAAAAAAAATTAACTAGTTGAATCGGGAAAGGGCTCATTTTGTCTTTAATTATCTAAGTGGTTCGGGAAAGGTTTTTTGTATTTAATTATTATCTAGTCGGACCGGGAAAGGTGTTATTTCTGTTTATTTGTTGAAAAATTACGAGTTAGGTCGGGAAAGGTGTTATTTTGTGTTTAATTATCTAATCAGATCTGAAAAAGGCTTATTCTGGATTTAATTATCCAAAAATTAACTAGTTGGATCGGAAAATATATTATTTCTGTTTATTTATTGAAAAGCTTAACAGTTGGATCGGAAAAGGGCTCAGTTTGCTTTTAATTATCTAAGTGATTCGGGAAAGGTATTATTTCTGTTTATTTATTGAAAAATTAGCAGTTTGGTCGTAAAAGGTGTTACTTTAAGTTTCATTATCTAGTTGGATCGGGAAAGGTGTTATATTGTGTTTAATTATATAAAAATTATGTAGTTGAATCGGGAAAGGTATTATATAAAGATAATATTTGTGTTCATTTATTGAAAAAATTAACAGTTGGGTCGGGAACTGTGTTATTTTGTCTTTATTTATCTAATTGGATCGGGAAAAAGCTTATTTTGCATTTCATTTTCCAAAACTCATCTAGTTGGATCGGGAAAGGTGTTATTTCTATTTATTTATAAAAAAATAATCCAGTTGGATCGGGAAAAGGCTTATTTTTCCTTTAATTATCTACATAGTTGGATGGGAAAAAGACTTATTTTGTTTTTATTTATCAAAAAATTATCTAGTTGAATCGGGAAATGTAATATTTGTGTTTATTTCTTGAAAAACTTAACAGTTGGGTCGGGAAAGATGTTATTTTGTGTTTAATTATCTAATTAAATCGGGAAAAGGCTTATCTTGTGTTTAATTGTCCAAAAAATATCTAGTTGGATCGGGAAAGGTATTATTTCTGTTTATTGATCAAAAAATAATCCAGTTGGATCGGAAAAGGCTTATTTTTCTTTTAATTATCTACTTAGCTGGATGGGAAAAAGGCTAATTAATTATCCAAAAATTATCGAATTGGATCGGGATAGGTGTTGTTTTGTGTTTAATTATCTAATTGGATCGGTAAAAGGCTTCTTCTGTGTTTAATTATCTAAAAATTATCTAGTTGGATCGGGAAAGGTGTTATTTTGTGTATAATTATCTAATTGGATCGGAAAAAGTCTTATTGCAGATTTAATTATCCGAAAATTATCTAGTTGGATCGGGAAAGGTATTATTTATGTGCATTGATAAAAAAAATCAGTTTGATCGGGAAAAGACTTATTTTTCATTTAATTATCTACATAGTTGGATGGGAAAAAGACTTATTTTGTTTTTATTTATCAAAAAATTATCTAGTTGAATCGGGAAATGTAATATTTGCGTTTATTTCTTGAAAAACTTATTATTTTGGTCGGGAAAGGTGTTATTTTGTGTTTAATTATCTAATTATATCGGGAAAAGGCTTATTTTGTGTTTAATTATCTAATTGGATCGGGAAAAGGCTTATTCTGGGTTTAATTGTCCAAAAATTATCTATTTGTGTCGGGAAAGGTATTATTTTGTGTTTAATTATCTAATTAAATCGGGAAAAGGCTTATTTTGTGTTTAATTGTCCAAAAAATATCTATTTGTGTCGGGAAAGGTATTATTTTGTGTTTAATTATCTAATTAAATCGGGAAAAGGCTTATTTTGTGTTTAATTGTCCAAAAAATATCTAGTTGGATCGGGAAAGGTATTATTTCTGTTTATTGATCAAAAAATAATCCAGTTGAATCGGAAAAGGCTTATTTTTCTTTTAATTATCTACTTAGCTGGATGGGAAAAAGGCTAATTAATTATCCAAAAATTATCGAATTGGATCGGGATAGGTGTTGTTTTGTGTTTAATTATCTAATTGGATCGGGAAAAGGCTTATTCTGGGTTTAATTGTCCAAAAATTATCTATTTGTGTCGGGAAAGGTATTATTTTCTGTATAATTATCTAATTGGATCGGGAAAAGTCTTATTGCAGATTTAATTATCCGAAAATTATCTAGTTGGATCGGGAAAGGTATTATTTATGTGCATTGATAAAAAAAAATCAGTTTGATCGGGAACAGACTTATTTTTCATTTAATTATCTACATAGTTGGATGGGAAAATGACTTATTTTGTTTTTATTTATCAAAAAATTATCTAGTTGAATCGGGAAATGTAATATTTGCGTTTATTTCTTGAAAAACTTATTATTTGGGTCGGTACAGATGTTATTTTGTATTTAATTATAAAAAAATTATCTAGTTGGATCGGGAAAGGTATTATTTCTGTTTATTGATCAAAAAATAATCCAGTTGGATCAGTAAACGGCTTATTTTTCCTTTAATTATCTATACTTTTGGGTGGGAAAAGGACTTATTTTGATTTTATTATTCATCAAGAAATTATCTGGTTAAAAAAAAGGTTATTTTGCTGTTAATTATCAAGAAACCATCCAGTTGAATTGAGAATGGAATTATTTTGTCTTTCATTATTTAGTTGGATCGAGAAACGACTTATTTTCTGATTAATTATCCAAAAATTATGCAGTTGGTTCGGGAAATGTAATATTTGGGTTTATTTATTGAAAAATTTAACAGTTGGATCTGGAAAGGGCTTATTTTGAGTTTATTAAAAAACATCACAGTTGGGTCGGGAAAGATATTATCTGTATTTTTGATTAAGAAATTATCTGGTTCAATTGAAAAAGCTTATTTCGTGGTTAATTATCAAGAAATTATCTAGTTGGATCGGGAAAGGGATTACTTTTTCTTGTATTATCTAGTTGATAAGGGAAAGCGCTTATTTTACGTTCATTTATTTAAAAAATTAACAGTTGGAAACTAGTAAGGTTTTCTTTTTTAATGAATTATCTGATGGTATTTGAAAAGGACTTATTTTATACCTAATTATCAAGAAAATTAGCGCTTTGACCAGTAAAGTGGTTAAGAAAAGGCATATTTTGTGTGTAGTCATTAAAAGATGATCTTATTATGTCGGCAAATCTCAAAGAAATTTAATTAAAAAATTTTCTTTTTGAAAAATAGTTGGAATTCGAAATCCTTTCTCAATTATTAAGACTTGAAATAAAAAAAATATTTGAGTGTGGAAAAGAAGAAAGTTGAAATAAAACAATGAAACAAAAAAAAGTAATTTCGCGACTTTTCAAGATGTTAAGTATCACTAGTCTCATTTTTTTATTTTTTTATTAACCTGTATTCAAAATTGGATCAAATATAAAAATAGCACTTCTATAAATTAGGCTCAGAATTGACATAATAAATTCAAAGATACCTCCATGGAATGCAAAATTATGAATACAACCTGGAATTTATTTAAAAACTATATTTCTAAGTTAATGATTAGTAATGGTAGCAACAATTATTCTAAGTATACTGGTTAACATTTGTGCAAAATAGAGTGGAATATTAATTTTCCTTCGCTATTGTTCTTCCTGTCACGATAGCAAAATAATCAGTAGTCCCTCGCAATTACAGTAGTTTCACAGTTATTCTCTATTAATTATTCTAGCCAGTACTCAATAATTATTGTAATGTCAAGACGATTATGACTGGCATTGTTTGAATCTAGATTCTCCCATAATTTGCCAGGCTTGTGCCGAAACGACGGACCCTCTTGGAGGCTTGATGACACCACGAGACCTTCCAATTTGTTTCATTGCTCAGGGTCAATTTGATTAGACAAGGTTACGCGTCAGCCTCACTCTCGCTTTGTCTTCTCTATTTTTTATTTATTTTTTTATTTCTTTCACGCCAAACCAACTATTTTCTTCATTTTCAGATTGTGTTTCTTAATTGCATCTGTAGTTGACCCCAAACCATTAATCTAATTGAAATTTTTTACATTAAGGGCATGCTCTTTGGTGACCACGTGATCAAACTAGTCCCTGGTTATGAACATTTTTTTTGGTGTTCACTGTGTCCACACGGATTAAGATATCGTATATAAAATTTGACAGATTAAATAAAAAGCACTAAAGAACGTTTGTATACATCAATATGTTTATAATTTTTAAGAAAGTTTATTTTTAAATTGATAAAATAGGAAACTACCATTCGAGTTATAGCACTTTGCAGATTATTTTTTTTTTTATGCATTTCAGATTTTTTGATTCGCGTATATTACGTAACGTAACGGTTAGATGTGCCAGCGTTGTTTGTAGTGCTCTCTTATATATTCGGTTCTATTGGGTTTTTTCTGGCGTTTGAGTGTGAGTTTTAATTGAACAATAAAGTTTACATCGAGCACTTCCTTGTGTCACAATAAATTCACACCGGGAGTTAACAGCATTCGCTTGAGACGCAGATCAATTCTTCTAACCTTAAAAACTTTTTGGAGCACTTTTCGGCTGGGATCTAGCAGAGACTCTCTCTCTCTCTCTCAATATCTGAGAAAATTTGTCGGGGTTGCAAAGGAAAAGTCGTTGACGATGTGCAATGTCCCGGGTGTAATCTCCCTTATCATCATGGTTGTGCGGATCGTGCAGGCTCCCTTGAAAATGGATCCTTTGCAAAATGCTGTAAACCTAGATCTCGTACACCATCTGAGGCTCCTTCAGACTCGATTCCATTATCCGCCTATGATATTGAGCGTAATCACTAATGCGATAGGGACAAGTGGACCTCAAATAGGTGCTGTATCGAAAAAGGTCGACTGTCTGGGATCAAATTTTGACAACATATAAACTAAAATTGATGGAGCACTTGAGAGAATTGCTGCAACAGAGAAAAGAGTTGAAGGGTTATGTGACAGAATGACAACAGCTGAAGGTATTTTAAATAAATTTCAAACCGAATTTCCTTCCTCATATTCATATGATAATACATCCCTCGCTCGTAAATTCATAGCCAAAATTGAACAAAGGAAATCTAGGAAAAACAACCCGATACTGTTTGGATTAGTAGAACAAGTATCCCCCCTGTCAGAAATAAATAATACATTTGCTTTAAACAATTTACTCACTGAACTCCTTCCTGATTTTTCGGTTTTTAATCCACGAGCATTGAGAACGGTCTTTATTCACAGACCAAAACGACTCCTCGACCAGTAAAACTTGTTTTCGAAACGGAAGGAGCAGCTCAAATGTACATCCGCAAATTCCTTGCAGCCAAAAAAGTCCCCGAAACCGGTATAAAACTGAAGCACATTTGGATTGCACCAGACAGGAAAAAATTACAAATTCAGGAAGTCGACGAACTGAAGGAGTGACATCTTGAAGACAGCAGGGAGAACTGAACTTAACAATGATATTTCGACAAGGATCTCTAATAATTGTGAATTCAAGGAAGAACGTAACATCAAAGAACCAAGCTGTCAAGCAACACTCAACGCAAGCGTAGGTATTCCCAGTCTTAGGGGGTCTCAGTCTAGAGATCAGCTGTTTTCGATTAATTATCAGAATTCCAGGGGCGTGCGCACTAAATTGCCCCTATTGCGACAGTCAGTTCCGTCATGTTCATATGATATATTAACTTTCACTGAAACTTGGCTAAAGAAAACAATGAATTCTAGTGAGCTTGGTAAGACTGACTTTGATATTTTTCGAGATGATCGAAGTGTTGATACTAGCGATAATTTACGCGGTGGTGGAGTTGCTGATTGGTCATATTATCGTCGGAGTTTTTTTTATATCCCGCCAAATTCTAGCTTAGAAAAATATACTGACATGTGTGAAATAATCGAAGAAGTGGCCTGCTCCTTCCCCGAAACGAAAATATATATTTTTGGAGATTTTAATTTACGATATGCTAAGTGGATTAATGAAATTGTAAAGGGGCCTTCTTGTGTACCGAGTGAAGGGTCACTGCAAATTCATAGTGACATAATTAACATAATTTCTGATTCACTTGATTACTTAAATTTTTTCAAGATAATAGTAATAGAAATGAATACGGATCATTGTTAGATCTAATTTTTACAAATTCTAGTGAAACAATAGTAACCATACCAGTTGACCCCTTACTACCGGTAGACAAATACCACCCACCTCTCACATGCGATTTAAGTTTATCAAAATCTGCTCATAATTCAAGATTGCACAACGACAATATAGTTAAATTTGACTTTAAGAGAGCTAATTATGGCGGAATTTGTAACTATCTCAGTAACGTGGACTGGTGCTGTCTGCAACAATAGGGATAGCAAATACTCTCCTCCCCAACGCACACACTTATCCCAACAGTGTTTCCACTTGTTGAAACATTCCTGGTACGCTTCTTTTGTGATGGCTTTCAGCTCCTTCGTCGCATTTGCCTTAATCTCCGAAATCGTCTGCAATCTTCTTCCTCTGAGGGGTTTTTTTAGTTTTGGGAACAAGAAAAAGTTACAAGGAGCAAGGTCAGGTGAGTATGGAGGGTGGGGAAGAACAGTAATCGAGTGTTTGGCCAAAAACTCACGATTTCTGAGTGCTGAGTGAGCTGGAGCGTGGCACAAATTTCGCAGCGACGCGGTGCATCTTCAATTTTTCGGTCAAAATCTCGTAACAAGATCCAACTGATATTCCACACTCTTCGGCAAGCTCCATAATGGTCAGACGTCGATTTTCGCGCACCAGGGTGTTGATTTTGTCAACGTATGAGTCGTCAGTTGACGTTGAAGGACGTCCAGGACGCTCATCATCGTCAATCGACTGTCGGCCACCCTTGAAACGTTCATGCCACTTGAAACATGCAGTACGCTTCATGGCAATATTACTGTAGGCCGTGTTGACCATGGCAAATATTTTAGTTGCAGATTTCCTGAGTTTCAAAGAAAATTTCACAGCAATTCTTTGCTCTTTCAGACTGTCCATTTTACAATCCGACAAACAAAAAAAACACTCTTTACTTCAAACCGTGTAACTTATCAACAAATGAAGATATCTGCGACTGGAATACCGCGTTTTAAACAGCTGATCTGTACGAACTTAGCGACACCAGGCGGATTCCCCTGAAACCAACTCGACCCGCGAAATTCAAACAATCCGCGTATTTTTTGAACAGACCTCGTATTATGTCCCTTTGCAGAATATCAAAGCGTCCACTTATCCCCCATGGTTTAATTGTGAACTAAAAAATGTAATCCATTCGAAAAAAAAGCTGCGCATATTAATTACTAACAAACTAGAATTAGTCATAAGTCGAATTTGTAATGAGGCAAACTTATATGGATCAGACCTTCGTTTTTTTGACCCATCAGCAATGCACTTCAGAACAGAGCTTCACAGAACTATTAACAACCTGGCATAAGTTTTTCTTATATGTTTTGGCTTTAGTTTTAGATTTAAGATACGCTTGAAATTGATAACTTGTAAATTGATCACTGTACCAAGGGCTTGCCCGTTTATTTTGAATAAATAAATAAATAAATATTGAAAACTGACACCAATTTTAGACTAAATCCTCCAAATCTAGGAAAAAATTAATATAAGCAATAAAATTTGCACCTTCGTTTGCAAATTAACAAATAAGTATCTGCACACATGTAGCCTATAATTATTTTTGGAGCATTTTTAGCGATTTCTAGCGGAGAAAGAAAGAAACTTTGAACGTCGATAAAGTTGAGATCACGTTACTAAGTTCGTTCATGGAGTTTTTGTGTAGAATGCTTTAAATTTTTTTAGTGCTAAAAATAAAAGATAAATTTCAAATTGGAAACATAGCAAAACGAGCAATGTGCTAAAATTTACTCTTCGGAGTTCTCCAACCAACTTCCATAATTCTTGATTCCTTGATTTCTTTGAATTGTGGATCTACTTTATCGACGTTAAAAGTTTATTTCCTATTCCTATAGTATTTTACTAAAAAACTTTCTTTTTAATTTTATACATTTTCATATATAAAAACGTTCCTTAGTGCTTTCTGTAAAATTTACTAAATCCTATACCCGATATCTCAATCTGTATGGATGTAGTGAGGGCCAAAAAATGAAATGCTCCAAAAATAATGAAAGGTTACTTGTGTGCAGATACTTATTTGTTGATTTGCAACTAATGTGCAAATTTTATTGCTTACATTAATTTTTTTAAGGTTTAGACGATTTAGTCCAAAACTGGTGTCAGTGC
>NC_046664.1:905931-915095 GCF_010883055.1 Belonocnema kinseyi | reverse complement strand
CGTACTCAGAATTTATATATTTTTTCTGGAGTAAAGGGGCCCCTGACTGCCCAGGGGCCTGGGTCTATAGCCCCACCTAGCCCTATGGTTAATCCGGCGCTGATTCTGCGTCATTTTGTGAAACAAAAACATTTTTTTAGAAATTACAAGCTCTTGAATCAAAATTGTGTCTTGGACTTGTATGTTTGTTTTGTACATGGCTTAGCATAGCCTAAGAATTGTCCAATTTTCTTTGAAGATGGATCAAATTGATGGTATAGATATGCATAAAATAATAAAATTTGTTGTGTGACACTGATGTCTTTTTATTATCAGAGATTGACAAATGAGGAAATTTCTTTTTTTAGACGACTATGCTGAAAGCTTTTCTATTAGTACGATTTCTTTGAGGGATTAAGTAAGTTGATGGTCTTGGCAGGTAGATATACATAAATCAATAAAACAAATTATGTCATACTGATAGTGTTTTTATTATTAAAGACTGAAAAATGAAGAAACTGAGGAAATTTCTTTTTTTTTCTAGATGTCTATGCTGAAAGCTTTTCTATTATTCCAATTTCGGGGATGGCTTAATCCTTACATTGATAGTCTTAGCACGCAGATTAAATGTCGTTTTTTAGATCACTATATGCTGGAAGCTTTTCTATTAATCGGATTTTTTGAGGGGGTGTCTCAAATCTGCTATCTCATGGTATTGGTTTTTCGTTATCAATGGGTAAACAATACTGTACATTTTTTGGGAATTCTCCTTGTCTTTCGGCATGTAATATTCCTATATTTTTTTTAGGAAAAATATTTTTCGGCTTTTGATAGATATTACAAATAGAATTTTCAATTAAAAAAATAAAATAAAAACTTGCACCTGTGGTGTGGGGGGCTAAATAGGAATGATGATTAAAGAATAATAATTTTTCGTTGAGACTTGTAAAAAAAATATAATTTTTTTCAGTAAATAATAATTTCAAGAAATATCGATGAAAAAAAAAGAAAAAACAGAGCACACAACTGAAATTATAGTTTTTTTGATTAAATTTTTTTCTGAAAAAAGATCTTTTCCTTTCTTTCAGCTGGGAAACGAACCAAAAAAGATATTCTTTAAAAAAAATTTAAATAAAAAAACTTTTGGATTCAAAGATCCATCTAGTCTGTAAAAAAGTTAAGAAATTCTGTTATTTTCTGATGATAATACAGATTCCCGTAAAATTATAGAACCTAATAAAAAAATCCAACAGTTTTTCGTTTAGAGATTATTCTTTTTTGCTAAAAAGTCTGCTATTCTATTTTTGGTTATGAATTGATTATTTTTGGATTTAAAATTTAACTTTTTTTTACATTTAACAATTTTTTTAGAAGTTATCCTTTTTGGTTAAAAATTCAACTCTTTTCGTGTTAAAAATCCATTTTTTTTGTTATAAAAATGCATCTTTTTAATCGGGAAACTCTACAATATATTTAGTTTTTTGATAAAAATTCATATTTTAGTGTAGAAAATTGAAGTTTTTGATAGAAAAATCGTCTTTTGATTAAAAAATGCATTATTTGGTTGAATTTTTCCTTGCTTCACTGAAATATATTTCTTGGCTGTAAACACATCTCTGTTGTTGAAAATTCGTTTAATTTAAATTTTTTGTAAATAATTAATATTTTAGAATTGAAGACTCATGCTTTTTTATGGTTTTTTGTTTGTAAAAATGCATCTTTTTAAATCTGGAAATTCTACAATTTGGTTAATATTTTTCTTTTTTCACGAAAATATCTGTCTTGGTTGAAAATTCATCTCTTTTGTGAAAAATTTATCTTTTTTTTTTAAAACACAACTATTTTGTTGAATATTTACTTTTCGATAAAAATTTATATTTTAGGGTAGAAAGTTGAAGTTTTGATAAAAAAATCGTCTTTTGATTAAAAAATGCATCTATTTGGTCAAAATTTGTGTAATTTAAATTTTTGGGTCAAAATTATTATTTAAGGATTGAATGTTTTTTTTATTGTTAAAATGCGTCTTTTTGGCTTCAAAATTCCACAATTTGGTGAAAAGTTCCACCATTTGATTGAAAATGAATTTATTTTTTTGAAAATTATTGTTTTTCAGAAGAAAATTAATCTTCTCAGTTGAAATTCATCCATTTTTGGAGAAAATTCAAATTTTAAGAAATTTATTTTTGTGGCGAAGATTGATAATTTCAATTGAAAATTCATCTCTGGTAAAAAATTGAACTATTTTGTCGAAAATTCGTTGTTTTTTGGTTGAAAATAAATTTTGTGTGATGAAAATTGAAATATTTTATTTCAGATTGAAAATAGTTATTTTGTACTTTAATATTGAACTGTTTGGTGGAAGATTCATGTATTTTCTTGAGAATGAGCATTTATTGTAGAAAATTAATCTTATTACTTGAAACTCATCTTTTTGGTTGACGAAAATAATTTATAATTTTCATCTCTTGGTAGAAAATGAATTATTTTGTTCGAAAATCGTTTTTTTTTTTTTTTGTTAATTACTTTTGTTGCCTGGAAGTTAAGATATTCCTCTTTAGGTTAAAAATGTATATTTTTTGCTTGAAAATTGTACTGCTTTGATAAACATTCATTTGGTTTTGTTGGAAATTCATAATTTCAATTAAAAATGCACTTCTTTTATTAAAAGTTGAACTATTCTATAAAAACACACCTTTTTTCGTATTTTGTTACGGTCCCTAACTGAAAATTTCATTATTAGTTCGAAAAATCTATTTAGCATTTTCAATATGTATACACAAGAATGAAATAAAACACGTATTAAAAGAGAATAACAAATAATGGTGTATGTACAGAAATTAAAATTTTGTATTGAATAATGCAAAACTTTTCCGTTAAAGTATTAAATCGCATTGAATTTATGGAGACATCTATTTTATTTTGTACTAACTTTAAGGAAAGAGTTGAAGAAAAATCGGTTCCATGATGAATTGAAGATTTTTTGAAATTTTATTAAAGTCATTCATCAAAGTAATTCATTGGCTCTGAGTCAAAGAACAGTTTCTTTTATTCAAAGAAATATTACATACTTTGATATAAATGATTATTTTTTATGACTTTCAACTATAACTAAAAAGTTGAGTGCGCTATATATAACATTATAATGAATCGAAACGATCGGTAATGAAACCGACAGATGCTTCAAGGTCAGTTAATTAGAAATGCGTTTAATGAGCTTACCTCTTTGGAAGGTGGTATGTGGGTACGAGATGCGTGATCACTGATGACGCTGTAAAAGAGAGAGAGAGAGAGAGAGAGAGAGAGAGGCCTTCCGCTCTCGTGAACCGTATCCCCATCTTCCGAGCGAGAGTATCATCCATGGTGGCATTTCCGGTTCCAGAAGATAAGGAGTCGCACCTCAATTCACTCAATGCATTTCTATCTTTCTTTCTATCTTTCTTTCTTATAACTTATAGTCTTATACTATACCTACTAACTCTCCAAGGCGCCCGTGAGGTGAGGAAATAAAACAGAACGAAACGAATTATGGCCGCTTTGCAGGCGAGAAAATAGCCTACATACATCTATTCTATATAATGGGTAAAAGGAAAATCACTTATCTTCAAAGAGAGTGAGAGAGAGAGAGAGAGAGAAAGAGATTTCATTAAACAAAATTCCACTTTTCTTCCATAGTTCTGTTATTGTTAAGAAAAATTGTTTATGTGATTAACCAGTTTGTGTCATTCAAAAAAGCTTGTACCAAAGAGTCTTTACAAACATATTTCTTGTTCATTCTACAAAAAAGATGGAGCATTTTCATGAAAGAATGGTTCAAATCTGATTTTGTGTAGAAAAATTGTTTATATAATTAACTATTTTTGGTAATTTAAAAAATGTAATACCAAGGAGTCTTTGGGTAGACATTTATATGGATTTAGCAAAAACAATTCAAGTCTTTACCTGGAAAAATAGTAAAAATGTGCATTTGTTTATAAAAATTGTTTACATAATTAAATATCTTCTGCAATTTAAAAAATTTGAACGTCCGTGGCAAAATGTTTCTGGTGAATTTCGCAAAAAAAATTTAGTCCATTTATGAAGAAATTGTCAAAATCTACATTTGTTTCTACAAATTGTTTATATAATAAACCATTTTTGGTAATTTGAAAAATGTAATATCAAGGACCCTTTTTCAACAAATTTCATATTTCTTCTCCAAAAATGTAGTTTTTCTGTCAAAGAATGGTTAAAATCTGAATTTGTTTGTAAAAATTGTTTATATAATTAACCATTTTCGGTCATTTGTAAAATCTGATACCAAGGAGCCTTGAGCAATATATTTCTTGTTTATGCTCGAAAAATGTAGCTTTTCCATGATAAAATGGTTAAGATCTGAATTTATTGATAAAAATTGTTTATATAATCCATTTTTGTAATTGAAAAAGTGCGGTATCAAATAGCCTTTGACAAGACATTTCTGTATTGATTCAGCAAAAATAATGTAAGCCTTTACATGAAAAAATAGTCCAAATGTGCATTTATTTATAAAAATTGTTTACATAATTAAATATCTTCTGCAATTTAAAAAATTTGAACGTCCGTGGCAAAATATTTCTGGTGAATTTCGCAAAAAAAATTTAGTCCATTTATGAAGAAATTGTCAAAATCTACATTTGTGTCTACAAATTGTTTATACAATAAACCATTTTTGGTAATTTGAAAAATGTAATATCAAGGAGCCTTTTTCAACAAATTTCATATTTCTTCTCCAAAAATGTAGTTTTTCTGTGAAAGAATGGTTAAAATCTGAATTTGTTTGTAAAAATGGTTTATTTAATTAACCATTTTCGGTCATTTGTAAAATCTGATACCAAGGAGCCTTGAGCAATATGTTTCTTGTTTATGCTCGAAAAATGTAGCTTTTCCATGATAAAATGGTTAAGATCTGAATTTATTTATAAAAATTGTTTATATAATCCATTTTTGTAATTGAAAAAGTGCGGTATCAAATAGCCTTTGACAAGACATTTCTGTATTGATTCAGAAAAAATAATGTAAGCCTTTACATGAAAAAATAGTCCAAATGTGCATTTGTTTATAAGAATTTTTATATAAATAACTATGTTTGGCAATTTAAAAAATATGTCACTAGGATCCTTGTAGAATTACATTTCTAGTTGAGTTTGCAAAAAAATAAGCCTGTTTATACCTGGTAAGCCATTTTAGTTGATTCCGCAACAAAAATTAAGCCTATTCATTGAAAAATGATTAAAATGTGCATTTGTTTAGAAAAATGCTTTATATAGTGGTTTTTGTAACCATGAAAAATATGACAACAAGGATTCTCTAGCAAGATATTTCTTGTTCATTCTGAAAAAATTAAAACTTTCCATGAAAGAATGGTTAGAATATGCATTTTTTTTAAATTGTTTATATAATCTCTTTTTGTTCATTTGAAATGTGGCACCAAGGAGTCTTTGGCTAAAGATTTCTACGGATTAAGAAAAAAATGGAATTCTTTACATGAAATATAAGTAAAAATGTGCATTTGTTAATAAGAAATTTGTTTACATAATTAACTATGTTCAGAAATTAAAAAAATATTATTGCAAGAAGCTTATAGCAAAACTTTTTTAGTTGATTGCACAAAAAATAAATCTGTTTATTTAAAAATTACCGAAAGGTTCGTTTTTTTTGAAAAATTGTTTATACAATTATACATTTTTGTCAATTTAAAAAATATGATTAGCGAAGATTCCGTAGCAAGATACTTTTAGTAGATTGTGCAAAAAAAATTGAGTCTATTCATAAAAAAATGGTCAAAATGTGCATTTGTTTATAAAAATTGTTTATATAATTAATTATATTCAGAAATTTAGAAAATATTACTGCAAGCAGTTTATAACAAAACTTTTTTAGCTGATCTCACAAAAAAATAAGTCTGTTTATTTAAAAATAGCCGAAATGTTCATCTTTTTTCAAAAATTGTTTATACAACTATACCTTTTTATCAATTTAAAAAATATGATAAGCGAAGATTCCGTGGCAAGATATTTCTAATAGATTGTGCAAGAAAATTTGAGTTCATTCAAGAAAAAATGGTCAAAATCTGCACTTGTTTATAAAAATTGTTTATATATGAACCATTTTCGGCATTTGGGAAAATATGGCAGCAAAGAATATTTAAAAAGAGTATTTGAAAAAAAAGTTTATCCTCTTAATGAAAAAATGGTCGAAATCTGCATTTGTTTACAAAAATTGCTTATGTAATGAAACCTTTTTGTAAGTTTGAAAAATATGATATCGAGGATTCTCTTGCATGTCATTTTGAGTTAATTTCGAAAAGAAATAAGACCTATTCATATTGATTCAAAAATAACTAAAAAATGTATTTGTTTATTCAAATTGTTTATATAATTCACATTGTTTGTCTCAATGAAAAATATTGTGACAAGGATTCTTTGACAAAATATTTTGAGTGTATTTAGCAAAAAATTAGATCTTTTCATAAAAAAAATGATTAAATCTGCATTTGTTTATAAAAATTGTTCACATCATTAATTATTTTTGAAAAATTTGAAAATATGATACTAAGGAATCTTTGGAAATACATTTCTAGTAGATGTTACAAAAAATCAAGTCTGTTCCTGGAAAAATAGTCAAACTCTACATTTGTTTATAAAAATTGTTTATATAATTAACTATTTTTTGTCCTATAAAAAATATGAGAGCAAGGAATATTTGGCGATACATTTATGGTTGAGGGAGCAAGAAAATAATTAAGCCTTTTCGTAAAGAAATGGCCGAAATGTTCATCTGTTTACAAAAATTGTTTATATAATCAATCATTTTCGGCAATTTGAAAAACATGAAAGCAAGAAGTTTTAGCAAGATATATCAATAGGCATTGTTTATAATAGATAATTTTTGCGACTATAAAAAATTTGACAACAAGGAATATTTGGCTACATATTTCTGTCAATTTTGAAAATATAGCAAGGAGTATTTGGCAATTTATTCAAAATTGATTTCGCAAACAGCATTATAGATCTATTAAATAAAAAATGGTCAAAGTGTGCATTAAAAAAATTGTTTATATAATTGACTTTTTTTTGCAGCATAAACAATTTGACAGCATGGAGTATTTGGCAAGATATTTCTAGTGTATTCCGGAAAAAAGTTAAACCTATTCACAAAAAAAACTTTAAAATCTGATTTTATTTATAAAAATTGTTTATATAATTTAAATTTTCTTACAATGGAAAATATAGCTACAATAAGTTTTTAGAAAGACATTTCTAGTTCATTAAGCAAAATTTTAGGCCCATCCATGAAATATTGTAAAAATCTGCATTTGTTTATACGAATTGTTTATATAATTTATATTTTTTACAGTGAAAAATATAGCATCAATGAGTTTTTAGCAAGACTTATCTAGTTTATTCCGTTAAAATTAAGCCTATTCATAAAAAAGTGTAAAAATTTGCATTTGTTTACAAAAACTGTTTATATAATAAATGATTTTTGGAAATTTCACAAATATCATAGCGAAGGGTTTTTGAAAAGACATTTTTAGTTCATTCCGTAAAACGATTAACACAATTCATGAAAAAATAGTTGAAATGTGCATTTGTTTAAACAAATTATTTGAATAATTATTCAAAAGCAGCTTCTCAATTAATTGTAATTGCACAATAATATTTGTGATACTTCATGCAAAAGATATTGCTGCCAAACAAATAATAATTGCTCAACACGAAAAAATGACATTTAATAATTAGTTTATTTATAACATTATAAACAATTTTTTTCTAGCCCTCACCTCTATAACCATCATAAGTTTGTTTTCAGTTAGTTATTTTATTAACTTATAAACTGTTTTAATTAATTTAAGAGTCTTGAAAGAAATGTTATCACTGAAAAGTTAAACGAAAAGAAATTCCAACTTTAGTGTTAAATAATAATTTCTTTCAATTTTTTCAAAGTCGTAACCTGCTGGAAATTATTTGTAAGGAGGGTATTTACTGAGTTGATCAAATTTTACATGAATATGATGTAAAATAAAAAAAAATGTATTAATTGGTCTCACAAATATTAAATAAATTTAGTTAACTCTCATAAAAAAGTCTGAAATCGGATCACCACTGTCAATCTAGATCTTGCATCTGCTTGCTTGCGGTTTCACGCAAGTTTTCCTCGCAAGAAAAGTATCCAGTATATTAATCTTTTAGGTCAATCTTCGTGATTTCAAGATCATTAACCATCATGAAACTGAGCAAACGCAGAAGATAACAATACTTTCCTATTCACACAGAGATGGCATTTTATTTATTTCGAGAATTCATGAGTCAGGAATCAGGATTTTAATAGACCAATATCAACTTCAATGACAAACATTGCATATGACTAATCATTCGTACTTATAAATGGAACATTGCGAAGTAATTTAATTTATTTCATAATTTTCAATTTGTTAAGGAATGGGAGACTCGGCAAGTTCAAAATTACCTAATTTTTTATTTTTCAAGATTTTACCCCCACATTTCGTTTCATATTTAGTGAAAAAAGTTTCTTGCTTTTAAAAAAAATTGTGAAGGCACTTTTGATAGTATGACTGACAGTATCGGACAGCTAACTGGGTGACCGATACAAATTTAGCCTTGACTTTAAAATGTGATAGAATAGATCAGAAAGTAGATAAAAATATTTTTTTATATCCTCTGGAAAGCTTATTAAATTCTGTCCTGGATGAGCTTTCGCTGAAGTAATTTGGCCTTGTGGGTGTTGAATTATCACGTAATAAAGACAAAAATACAATTCTGATTTTTAAGGAATTTTGATGTACTTGAAGTTACGAACGTTCATATGAACGAAATTAAAGATTTTTTTCCCCGAATTTTTTTTTGCCTAAATCATTTAGGATGACAAAAAATGATATTCCATCGGAAGAAGTCTTCGAAATTTTTATTTTTTGAGGGGTTGAATACCCTTACAAATCACCCATTATTCAAACCTGCCAAACACAATTTTGATTGTCGATGTTTGAAAATATTAAAACGTCAAAAATTTTCTTTTCTTACCTTACTAATTATAGAGGGAGTGAAAAAGTTCGGCAAGACCCCTAAAAACCACCCTTAATATATCCACACCTAAAATGTTAAAAATGACCATTTTGATTGTCGATATTTGAAAATAAAGAAACGTCA